>NC_084646.1:11639987-11838688 GCF_019802595.1 Syngnathoides biaculeatus | reverse complement strand
GTGGGTTGAGAAGAGAAAGGCCTACCCGTCAGTTAACTAGTTTTACAATGGGTTGGCATGGGAAAGACTACAGACCACACAGAGGAAATAAACACTACCTAAGCGTAAACTCACTGGTGCTACTCTGCACAAATCACATCCTCTTCAGGAGGAGGGAGGGAGGGGTTGCCGGGTGGGCCTTCCCAGGCAAGCCCATCCTTCTCCCAGACATAGCAGGAATGTTTCTTCCCATTTTCCATCTCACCAGTGTTCGCTTACACTGCTTGAAGGCCTCAAAGAAACTTGGGTGACCGCTGCTTATGCAACACACAGAAGTCGGGACTAAAAGCCTACTTTTCCTTATTTAAAATGACAGTAAATACATTTAATGCAGTACAGGGTAAAATGATCACTACAATTAAAAACAAAAAATATTTAATCCATCCATGCATTTTCCAAGATGCTTATCCTCACAAGGGTGCTGGAGCTTATCCCAGCTGACTGGGCAAATGGGAGACTACACCCTAATTTAATCCATTCTAGGGTAAAATTGTAACTACGATTAAAACAAAAAAAACATTAGGGATGAAATGTTCTCAATCTTACAGTTTGTTTTTTTCCAGATATTAAATCTAACTGTATAATCATTCTTGCAACATCACGGGGGAGATTATGGTACTTCAGAAAAACTCTGTACAGGTGGGGTGAAAAGGCACAAGCAGCAACCCCGAAAGGCCTCTTTTTCTTGCTGGCAGAGTCCTTCAATAGGTTTTAAGTGTCTGTGCCTTTTCCCGGAATTTTTTATGAAGAACAAATCTTCAAATCATATTCAGTATTCTCATCGATTGTTTATATTTGTTCCTCCAAAAAAATATTTTTGCTGGAACAACAATCTTGCTATACTAACAATAACATAACATGTCCATTGAGACACATTGCATTTATTTTTTTTGTTTATAGAATTAGACATTGGATACTGCCTATTAACAGTGATTTCCTTGCTGAATTCCAAAAATCTAATCTGGAACACAGGAACAGTCTGGCAATGCAGATATAGAAATATACAGGCCTGTGAAAACGTATTTCCCCCCTCCTGATTTTTGTTTTTTCCCCCATATCTATCACACATAAAAGGTTTCAAATCATCAAACCGAAATTAATATCACTCAGAGAGACAACCCAAGGAAACACAGAATTCAGTTTTCAAATGACATTTCATGAACTGCCCGAAAAAGTCACACCACAGCATCTCAATTGGATTTAAATCTAGACTTTGATGTGGGCACTCCAGAACTTTTTTTTTTTTTTTTTTTTTGAGCCAGAACTGGACTCACTTGTATGTTACGGATCGTTGACCCCCTGCATGGCCAAAGAGCACTTGAGTTTGAGGGCATGAATTGATGGCCGGACGTTCTCCTTACAGATTTTACACACAGTACACAGCAGAATTCATTGTTCCATCAATAACAGCAAGTTGTCCTGGCCTGAGGTATTAAACCAGCCTCAGAACACTCCCACCACTGTGCTTTACTATTGGCATAATGTTCTTTTTATCAAACTGTGTGCCATTTTTACACCAGACGCCAGAAGTTGTTGTTTGGCAAACGTGAGACGAGCCTTTGTATTCTTTGCTGACAGCAGGAGTTTTCACCTGGGAATTCTTCCCATGGATACCATTTTAGGCTAGTGTCTCTTATGTAGACTAATGAACATTGATCTTAACTGAGGCCAACAAGGCCTCCAGGTCTTTAAATGTTGTTTGAGCTTCTTTTGTGACCTCCTGGATGAGCTGTCGTCAGACTCTAGGAGTAGTTTTAATTGGTTGTTCACTCCTGGGAAGGTTGGCCATTGTTGCTATCTTCATTTGTGGAAAATGGCTCTGGCAGTGGTTTGCTGGAGCCCCAAAGTCTTGGAGATGGCATTATAACCTTTACCAGATTCACCTTTCCCAAACTTGTGGTTATTACTGATTTAACAAGGGGGGCAATTACATGTTTACGTAAGGTTAGAAAGGTTTGGATTTTTGTTGTGCCTAAATTAATTGAATTATTTGAAAACTGCATTTATTTGTCTTTGAGTGATATTAAAATTGTTTGATGATTTGAAACCTCTGTGTGATATACCTGAATAAAAAATTCATGAAAAAAAATTAGGAGGAGGCAAATACTTTTTCACGACACTGTTGAAGTGGCCAAGTAACTAACAAAGTAATCATGGGAATCGCTGTTTAAATTTTTTTTCCACTTAATGATACACTTAAATTTGGGGAATAGAATCCGGGGCAAGGGGTGCCTCTTGCGGCATCGATTAAATGCAATTCTTCAACAGGCATAGTGTGTTCAAAGTGAAGACTATGTCCTGCAATTCAATTCAGTCTACGGCACTATTTTAATCAGGCAATCAACGTACACCCCATATGTCCTATGCAACCCAGTTACAGCTGGCACAGTCTTGAGGAGACATTACTTCCACACTGAACGCTGCATTTCGGTGGTCCATTTCAGTCTTTGTACTCACCAGACCAGCCTGAGCAAACAGCAGCTGGACAGCTGTCTTGCAGGCTCCCCTCCAGCTGGATGGACACACTTGGTTGAGTACTTCGGTGACAGGGGAGTCATCCCTGGGGGTCAACCCATTTTGGCCCAACGCCTCTTTAATTAGCTGCAGCATGGTTTGCTGAGAGGGAACCAAACATTTATCTGTACCTACAAGACATCTTTTCAGGCGATAGTTTGAAAACATACCATTTTCAGTTTGAGGTTCTCTGCCGCCGACTCGTTGAAGGACACACCCTTGAGGAAATGCGAACCAATCTGCACGGGGATGGTGGGCAGCTCGCATTGGATAGGCTGAGAGGTGGTCTGCATCCGGCCTGCCTGTTGCGCCTCCGCCTCACCGCAGCAACCCTACGATAACAACAACAAAAAAAAACACACAGAGGTGCACTTCAGGATTCTGAGTAAGTGGCATCATTTGAAGTAGCATTTGCGAGAGATGGCACACCTGCAAAGCCGCCTCCACACATTTGGGGTTCAGATGGAAACCGGCCTTCAGTGCGTACTCACTATGGCCCAAGCTCTCCAGTGCTGCCTTGTACACCTACGGACAAGAGAGACAATCAAGCCAGTGCAACTTAATCAACGACTTGACAGATAGGTGGAAGGATAGGTGAGTGAAAAGACTGGATGATGGATGGGGGGGCTAGATGGATAGACATGGACAAATAGACGGACAGAGAGACATGTGGGTAGATGAATAGATGGATGCACAGGTGAATGGCCTTTTATTGTACAGACACAAATGCAATCAACCAGTCAACTCGTGGTTTGTTTTGAAGGTTACTGGTACATTTAACTATATTTTTTAAAATAAGAAATTGTAGCAAAGTTTTAACAAAAAGTAAAAACTGCATTTCAACAAAACGTTTTAAAAGCTCTTGGTCGTGCTATCTCTCCATTAAGACACAATTATTTTGTATTAGTAAAATAAATTGGAAAAGCATAATGCATGAAACATCCACCCATCAATTCTTTGTACCGCTGATTCTGCTCAGTTTCAGGCTATAGGCTGGAATCTTATTCCATCAGACCACCACTACTAGTGGCACCATTTCAACCAATTATGAGTGCGTTAAACGCCCAAAGGATGACCAAAAAAAAGGTATACCTGTAAAGCACTGTCGATCTTCATGTTGAGCTCCTTCAACTGATGCTCGGGGATGTTGGTATTGTGTGAGCAGAAGAGCTGCTGGACCTGGAGGCCTGCCAGGCACCCATCACGACCCCTCTCCCGCAGTCTCGCCGTAGCCTGAGGGTGACAAAAATGTTGATGCACCAGGTCCAAAAGTACCACAAGAGATCCATTTCCATGAAGTTATTTGTTTCCATATTTTGTTTATTTGTTTTGTTTTTTTACAGACACTCCTAGAATCTACAACTTAGGAGTCCAATTTTTCAGATGTTGAAACATGAATGTGGGAGTCCTGGCTATGTCCCTCCATCCTATACAAAACCAAGAGCCCCCCACACTCAGACACTATGCAAAGCAGAGCTCTCTGCTTCAGTGTATACAAACAAGGCATAAAAAAGGACCAGAGGGACTGATTAGCTGGAGAACGGTTGAGCTCCGGTTACAATAGGGCCTCTCCCTTATTTGGTGTTAGTTAAGAATTGTGATATGAACCAGGGGTTCTCAAACCTTTTGGGTAAAGGAACTACATATGGGGGAAGAAAATGAACATGAATAAATAGTGCCTTGAAAAAGTATTGGGCTCCTGATCAAATTCTTATTTTTGCAACGTTTCCCCAGTTTGTTTTATATCAAACAAATGTAAATATCACACAAAAGATCAACAAAAGATGCAACAAAATGACACAATCCAAACAAATACCAGAATAGACGTGAAATAAAGAAATTTGCATCTATCAGTCTCGAAAGATTTAAAGGCATTTCTAAAACGTTACGATTCCAGTGAACCGTTGGGAGAGCCATTAACCTCAAATGGAGAAATTATGGAGCCGTGGTGAATCTCCCCAGGAGTGGCCGGCCGACAAATGTTACACCCAGAGAATATCAATGACTCATCCAGGAGGCCACAAAGGAACTCACTTTTGGGAGAATATTATATGGACTGATATAATGAAAGTTGAGCTGTAGAGTGTCTCGTTAAATCTGGTGGAAATGTCGCCCAGCATTTCAGAAAAAGATCCTCTTACCAATACTCAAAACGTGGTAATGCTGTGATAGTCTTGGGCTGCTTTGCTTCAGAGGACCTGGACAACTTATGATTGATCGAACCGTGAATTCTGCTCAGAAAATCCGGAAGACGACGTTCAGCCATCAGTTTGTGACCTCAAGCTGAAGTGCATTTATTTGGGTTCTGCAACAGCATAGTGATCCAAAATACACCACCAAGTTCAGTTGTGAATGGTTTAAGAAATTAAAATAAAGATGTTTGAAGTGAGCAAGTCAAACTCCAGACTTAAATCCAACTGAAATACAGTGGCATGACCTTAGAAAGAGGACTTTTAGGCTCGAAAACCGTCTTTTTTTGCTGAATTCAAACTATTCCGCAAGGAAGAATGGGACAAAATATCTCCACAGAGATGTGAAAGACTTATTTGCCAGTTATAGAAAATGCTTGATTTCAATTCTTGCTCCTTGGGATGGTCGACTGGTTATTTGGTTTAAGGGGTCATTGCTTATTCCAGAGGACCAGATAACTGAGGATTTTTTTACTTTTAATAAATGAAAACACTTAAAGAGTATTTTTAGTTAACTAGTGGAATATTTAACACTCCTAAAGCGGGGAAACTATACAAAAATTACACTTTTCACGATCGGGATTTCTGTGGACAATCACCGATCGAGTTTAAAAATTACATTTAAAAAAAATTCTGATCACAAGATGGTGCTATTTGTCTATTTAAATAAATGACATGTTCATTTACTGTATGGTTCATCTATTTATGCCAAGGAAGCATCGTGACAAAGAACCAATGAATGGTCTTTATTAGATGGCAGGAAGTACATACGTACAGTAATTAACGTATTTACGATTTGTGACATTTGTTGGTTTGCCGTGCGATTTTTCAATTCTAAAATATGTTTATACATATATAAATACATACATATATATATATATATATATATATATATATATATATATATACACACACATATAAACACACACACATTGATAAAGCGAAAGGGAGACAATAAATTACAGCTTTCATCTTCACAATCTATGATGGCATACCTCAGCTGCTCCTTTCCAAGAGCGGGAGGCTTCCTCCAGCTCCGTGAGCGGCCCGAGCTCGGCGCTTTGGGACCGAGCGTTGGCTGAGCGCTCCTGTGCCTGTGCCAGAGCTTCAGCCAAGCAGGACTGAGCCACTGGCTGGACCTTCTGCAGGGTCTGCGAAAGGAACTGGAAGTGAACCTGCAACACTGTCAAGAAGCACCGGCCCAGGACCTGGAAAGGAAGAACAGAATTATAGTTAACCAGTGAGTTTGAAAAGATTTTTCATTAAAACTGTTAGCATTTAAGGTCTGCACGTTAACAAAACTCTACACTTCTGTTTGATACATCTCATTAGATTACACATCCAGATATCCTTAGTGGCACCGACAAACACAGAACATAAGATGGGATGCAAAAAGTTTGCGATGGAAGTCGTCTCCACATCGTGGAACCTTCGGTAACTGTGCGCCACTCGATAGAAGAACTGACACATTCAATACGGCAGATGCACTGACGTATTCATAGCAATAGCAAACATGTTCATTCATAAAGTTAGAAAAAGTGGTGGACAATGTCTTTGGTTGCCGCGGTCTCTGGCACATTGGGAATGAATTTCTGAGACTGCATGACGTCACAAATGGAAGCAGTTTGGCCAATAAAATAAGCGGACAAAACATTTTGCACACTTTTCCGAGGGTGTTATTCTGAACCAAGTGGAGGAGAGCCCAGCAATGAACCTTTTCCAAACACATTGAGTTTCTATTTTCCAATAAATTGTTAAAGTTTCTATCAAGCATAATCAGTGACGTTTAACCTCGACACTAATAAAATAAGTTTGTCAATCAAAGTTTGTACAGCTATACCCAGGAAACATCTTTTCTTTGTTATCTTTTCCTCACGTCTAACAGAACATTTTAACTGTGTCCGATGGGCATTTTTGCCAAAAAAAAACCTTTTCGCATATTTGGGATGGAATACTGTTTCTACGGTGCCTTAGTAAACATGAAATAGGAATTAATATCGTCCACACATTCCTGAGCTCCACGTTTCTGCCTGATATTAAGCCATTCGGCATCACACGCTTATCTACACCACGAGTAAAGATCTCACCCTACCAATCTGCTCCCTCGCCACCACTGTCAAAATAAACACTTGCACTCTCACAAGTTGGTCTTTTACATGGAGTCAACCACTCAAAGGAAAGGGCGTAGTCTAAACCAAAAATGGATAAAGCCGATACAAAACTGGGTCAAACAGAAGTAGCTGTCAGAGGGGGTTTATGGACACTTGTATAACAAAACCAAGGGTTCCCCACCCACCAATGAACTACTACTACTACAGTGGGTCAAAAAAGTATTAAGTAGGCCAACAATTGTCCAAGTTCTCCTACTTAAAAAGATGAATTAGGCCTGTAATTTTCACAATGGGTATACATCACCTATGAGAGTGAAAAAATAGTATGAGTTTGTAAATCTAATTAAATCATTGGTTAATTAATGCATCCTAAATACAAAATTACAAAAATATACACATTCAAGTTTTAATAATTGCAAAATTAATTTAAATTAATTATATATTATAACATTAAAAATCTATTCAAATACACTAATAAATTGCATTATTATACATACATCAATATCACAGCATTACTAACCTGAGAATTACATTTCAACCTTTTAGTATTAAAACTTGTGACCATATCTTCTCACTTCCATTGTCCCTGCTCTAGCTTTGTGTTTTTTTATTGTTGTCTACATCCTACATCCAATCAGTGGCTTTACGTAGTAATGACATTGGCAGATAGCCAAAGAGTATCACATTTATAAGTGGCCGAATTGGAATCTGGAGATTTAAATTTGATGCATTTTTTGTTTTTCTTCTATTTATGTTGCCAGGAACCACATACCAAATGTGACACACAATTGGAACTGTGAAACCTGAAATATGCAGTAAATACAGCCTTGTTCCAATCATGCAACAACATACTGAAGGATACACAACATAGGAAGTCATTGCTTCTAATGAAGATCTCATGAACCCCTTAAGGATCCAGTGGGAATAAAGCATGCAAGGCAGACAGAGAACAGACGAGCGCAAAAGACACATGGCCTGACAATGAAGTTAGTGCTCATTACATACAACCACAACAAGCATACGTCATCTTTGGAACAACTGCTTGACAGTATGACAAGCAAATTTTACAAAGTCTTACACGACAAGTAGGGGGGAAAAAAGAAGACATGCACAGCTACAGATAATGGTAAACATGTGATTGGCTGAACGGTATCTCACAGTCATGGAAAATATGAGAAGATGAAGGGGGGAGCCTTAAGTCCAAAAAAGGTGAATCATGCAGTCAAGTATGTATGTGTGCATGTACAATTCTATTTTCATGAGAACAACTGCAGCATCGATGCTGTGGATGATTGTAATGTATGAAATCTCGAGCTTCTTTAGGGAGTGAGTCTTTGAAATCATCACCAGAGGGCAACCTTGAATGCAGCGCCAAAATAACTCTTATTGACAGCAAAACTTTATGAAACTTCAATTTGTTGTTTCTGGTGTTTTTTGTCAGGTGTTCGGTTTTGGCCACAGTTGAGTTTGGACTCTGATTGATTGAGGTTCTGGACGGGTGTCTTTTATACTGACGAGTTAAAATGGGTGCCATTAATACAGCTGCTTAAAGAAGTGACAGGTGTGTGAGAGCCAGAAATCTTGGTTGTTTGTAGGTGACCAAAGACTTATTTTTGGCCATAACTTGCTAATAGATTATTTAAAAATCTATAATTTTCTGGATTTTTTTTCCTCATTTGTTTCTCAAAGGTAAGGTATACCCATGATGAAATTACAGGTCTCAACTTAAGTGGGAGAACTTGCACAGTTGGTGACTGACTAAATACTTTTTTACCCCTTTGTAAAAGGACAATGGCAATATCCAGCATGACTGAGTTTGTGATTGCCTTCCTCTGCTGAAACGTGATAAATTGCCCAGCCCTGACTTGTTACAATGCAGAAAAAAAGTGACAATGACCATGGAACAAGAAATTGATAACACGGTTAAAAGAAGTGGTGGAATGGTGGAGCAGTTGTAGAGCTTTGGCCTCTCAGTTCTGAGGTCCGGGGTTCAAATCCCGGCCCCACCTGTGTGGAGTTTGTATGTTCTCCCTGTGCCTGCGTGGGTTTTCTCCGGGCACTCCGATTTATTGGAGACTCTAAATGGTGTATAGGTGTGATTGTTAGTGCGACCGTTGTCTGTCCCCATGTGCCCTGCAATTGGCTGGCAACCAGTTCAGGGTGTACCCCGCCTCCTGCCCAACAATACTTGGGATAGGCTGCATGCTGCAAACAAGTTCCCTGCACAGTAGCAAAGATGATCTGATGTTATGCAAAACATGGCTAAATGCAACTAATTAGCTCAGATCCTATTGTTCACAAAATACGATTCCATAGTGCATGAATGACATCAACTCCATTCCTAATCAAAACATGTTCCCAGTTATATTATAGCCAAGAAAAGCGTCAAAATCTGAGAAACATCCTGCTCCCCCTCCTTAGTGATGTGTGTGTACATGTCCCTACTTGATGGCGTGTAATATACTAAATGTACTTTGTTTCATGTAGATTGAACAAATAAAGGCGAATGTCAGCAAACAGACGCCTTCTGCAGTTGAGAATACAAACACCAAAAATATGGTTAGTGCTGTGTAGACTTGGGTGCAAAATGTGCTTTGCTTGACTTTAAATTTTAGGATGTAAAAGAAGAATAAGGAGGTTAGTGCAGTCTGACAAAAAAAAAAAAAAGGCATATAAAGCCGCGCATACCACAAGTACCTCAACTCACTATGGTATTTGCTTTTTTCTTTTTCCTTTTTTTGAAAAGCTCATCGGACAAACTGCTGCCAGACTGCATTCTTCTCTCAGACAGAGAAAAAGAAAAAAAAATATTGTTCAGTCACAAATACCCTTTGTTAAGTGAAGTACTGGATGAGCAGCTATTAAATTTTTTTTTTTTTCCTTTTCCTTCCATACCACGGTCAGTACCAAGTCTTTGAAGGGCTACTAACCTCATGTTTTTTTTTTTTTTTTATGCATGTGTGATTCACTTTGCAAACAAGACATTGGGCATGAGCCTTGAACAACAAAAGCACCATATTAAAGCCAGTGTGCAGTATCAAGTTATATCACGGGTTTGTTTTTCTGCTTAAACAAAGCCACCCCTATCCCCATAGCCAGACAGCCTACCTGTGCCAAGGCATGTGGTCAAAACCTTTGCAGACTCACACTTACTTTAACAGCCTTGGGTGCATATCTGGACACTGCAGAAAGTCACGTTTTTACCAACTCTGGTGCACAAGTTGCATTCACAGTAAGAGTGTAGCGACCGCACTGCCCACAAACCATAATTGTCAGAGGAAAACTATGATTTAAATGTCATCCAACTGTGGATGTAGGTCAGATCTGTCATAATGCTACGAGTCGTGAACAAACCTCACTAGACTTCATTCCAGCCAGCATCTAAGGACAGTGCCAAGAGACGAATATTTACTGGATGTTAAATCTGCAAAAATTTAAACAATTGGATTTTCTTTGTCAATATAGGGCGCTGTGTGATTAACGGAGGTGAGGTGCTGTTAGTGTTGTGTTCAATGGGTATACAGTACATGGAACTAATGTTGAAAAAGTGTGTGTGATCAGGGCAAGCAGACCCACTGTTGACACAGAGGAAGTAAATTCAAAAGAGAGTGTGACATTGTGTAGAACTGAGGATTTTTCACACCTGTTTCAGGTTCTCACACCATGCTAATACAGGGTGGAGACCTAGTGCTTGAAAACACTGATTCATTAAGTCATCTATCGGACAAGCGTGTCCAGGTCTCGCGGCATTTTGGCTGAGAAGCTATCAGAGCTAAAAAGCAACACCGATGACCAAGTATCTAATAGTTGAGTCACATGAAGGACTATCACCACATCATTGTAAATGTGTAAAACCAATTTCATTGTCCAGTACTGTATATGTTGTTTACAGTTAGTAAGGCACGGAACCATTCATTTTTTCATTCATTCGTTATCAGTAGTGCTTATCCTCACTGGGGGCCTGGGCCTGGAGTGGGTTTCGTCGCCAGCCAATCACAGGGGACATATAAACAACCAACCACATGTAATGTAGACTCTTCAATTAACCAACCATGCATCCAGTAATCTCAACCACGGAGAGAAAAATGCAAACTCCACACAGGCAAGGCAGGATTTGAACCAAGGTCCTCAAACTGTTCGCCAGATGTGCTAACAAGTTGTCCACAATGCCGCTCTATGTGGTAGACAACAATGTGCCAATTTCTTATTCAAAAAGAAACAGGGCATCAAATTCTATCTGGACTGAAAACTGTGGAGCATTGAATACAGTGGAACCCTGCTATTCACATAGGCTAGGGACCCGGCCAGATCAAAACCAAAACTCATGGATAATTGATGCCCAGGATTCTAGAAAAAAAAAATATTTAAATGGACTTAAATTCATGAATAAATTTGAGACAAACCACCAATCTTTTCTCTGGGGCTTGTTCTCCAGACAAGTTGGGGGGGAACCTCAGCAAATTGGGCGACTTTGCTTGTGCCGGAACACAAGTATGCAGGGGTCGAACTAATCTGCAGCATGCAGAGCGAAGACACAGGTAAAATAACGTAATCTTATATGGTTGTCATTTCTCGCCGCAATTGACCCCTCCGTACAGGGCACTTAACCACGCCTCCTAAAGTTACGTCACGCCATACACCCCAAGATGCAAACCACTTATCACAAAAAACAATCTGAAGGCCAGATTGGATTTTCCAAAAAAGTACAATTTGGAACAAAGTTTTATGGACCAATGAGAACTATATTAACTGCTACCAAAGTGGTGGAAAGTCCAAAGCATGGAGAAAAAGGATTATGATCCAAAACACAGGCTGATTTGTAAAGTATGGTGCAGGTAATGTCATGGCTTGGCTTTGCATGGCTGCTTCTAGAACAGGCTCACTAATAGTTATTAATGATGTAACTCATAATGGTAGCAGGAGAATGAATTATGAAGTCTTCAACACCACTTTGTCTGGCAATCTACAGAAAAATAAATCCAAAGTAATCAGGTGAAGCTTAATCATGCAACAAGACAATCACACCAAACACACTGCCAACACAAAGTATTTCATCAGAGAGAAACAGTGGAAGGTCAGACATGCCAAGTCAATTACCGGACTTTAACCCAATAGAGCATACAATTCACCTCCTGAAGAGGAGACTGAAGGGAGAAAACCCAAGAAATAAGGCCATATTTTATATGGCGTAGGTCCTCTGACCAAATAAATTGAGGCAAGATCATTATTTGAGGAAACAATGTCCTCCCGCAATTTCTAAATTCACCTGTCCTTTTTTTGTAGAAAAGATTTACTTGTACATTTGGATGGAAATTCCTGGCAAAGCGTGAAAACCTGCGGTTTATAGCTGGGTATACTACTTATTGTAATGTACTTGCATGTGGGAAAGGAGGGCCATAGCAGCCGATTAACTTTTCAGACACTTATGCAACACTAGAAGAAAAGAAACTAATACAATGAGCACACACACTTGGGAGCTGTCGGCCACAGTTACTGCCAGGACACAGACTGACACACGTACTCACTCACTCAGACTTGCTGTCAGACGCCACCCTTTCCCATTTCTGAAAGAGATGTGTCCAACACCCAGACGGCACAATGTATAATTTATATACATTTTACGTTTGGGAGTTTTTGGGTGTTCAAAATACTGTCTTCCAGTGTTTAAAACATGTTTGAATTAAATCTATTTAAAGTTTGTGGGGAGTTTTTTTTAAAGTTAGTGTTTTTTTTCCAATCACATCTTTTCACCTTTTGCAGGTGTGTCTGGAATGCATACCCCACGATGGACAGGCATTCACTGTATATATTCTGTGAGGTTTTTTTAAAATGTAATGTGCATTCTTTGGTCCTAACGTAGGGAAACAATGCTCTTACCTTAAACTACTCACGGGTCATGCATCAACAAAACCATGAGCTCATGGAAAGCAAAGCAATGATATGATATAAACTGCAAAGACAATTTCTGTTTGTGTGTGATGACCCACTTCAACATCTTGCAAGTTCAAGTCATTCTGATCTTTAAAGTTGGCAGCCCCAGCGCTCAACTCCATCAGCATCTTGGCAATTTCCGGCTTGATGGCCGCAGTCAACCGGCTGGCCGCCTCCATGACATGTTCCTGCACGTCCTTCAGTTGCATAGCCGCTTTGGAGTAGTGAGAGTTCCTGAACACACTGCTGAACAGGTCGGTGAGGAAGGCGCTGGCCCGGCAAAACACGTTGAGGGCATCCAAGTACTTAGAGATGCCTTGCTGGATGTCAGCTACCGCAGTGGAAGAGGAGGCGGCAGACTGGTGGCAGCCATCGGGCACACCCAGGGAGAGGTGGCCGAGCAGGAGGCGGCCAGTGAGACGCTAAGGGCTCTGTTCAACTCAGGCATCTGGTACTGCTGGTGCTGGACTTTCTTTTGGCCCGCCGGGCCTGCGGCGTGTAGTCCATATTATTTGTCTCCATTTTAATATGCACAGCTCCTATCATTCCTTGGTGCACCTTCACCGGTTCTCTCTAGTTTACACACCTTATTTAAATCCTTTCAAACGCACAAGGAAATACTCTATCCCCTCTGACTCAATCTTTTGCCGCTTGCTTCCCTCCTTCCTCTGCCTTTCACCAGGCTTTCTCCAAGTATGAGGGCCGGGGCCTAATATAATCGGATGCAGGCCATAGCCCATGAGAAATATGCATGACTCCCAGAGGATCATGCTACGCCATAAACAGATTAGAGCATCTGTTGTAGTCCCTTTAGAAGAGGGTCGGGGCACCCCTCTGGTTTGTGATTTTCCGCAAAAGTCCATCAAAAGGGATCGTGGACCTTTGTTCGGAGCGGCGGAGAAGGGCCCGTCCCCCGCCGTTCCCAACTTCCCGAACAGGATTTGTGGGACAAATGTTTCAACTTTCTCCCCCCCAAAAGGTGCATATTTCACCTTGTCCTTCATGTTTGTATCCATATTTTATGGAATCAATTTTTCAGTTTTCCTTACCAACTACAGTAGCTGATTTTGTTGCTTCCAATCATTTTTGTTGTTCAGATAAACCCATCAGTTTTCTAAAGTGCTTTTCTCAAACCCAGTCCACGTAAAATCCATGGGGACACTTATTTGTTGGATACCCGTTGACTTTTTTTTGGTCTCAATTTTAAGACTTCTATTGTCGGACTCTAGGGAATAACAGCAGTTGTATTTGCTTAAAATCACTCAATTCGCCGCAAATGTGTTACTTGAGCTGCCTTGTCTCTCAGCACATCAAATCCAACTTCCAATAACTTTCATTTGTGTCCCCCCAGCCAAAACACCCACTGTAATTTGTTACTGAATATATGCCTATGACAGGATTGTATTCTTACCCGTTTGAGACATCACTGGTCAGCTCCATCCATCGATGAAGACTTTAGCTCCTCTCTGGTTTCAACAAAACTTGCAGCAGTGACGTTTGACAATCCACTTAAATTTATTTTTGCGCTCATTAATTTCTCCAGATGCAATGCAATCGCGCTTTTTAATTTTTCCATTTTTGGAAGATATTTCTTTATGTAAATAAAATTACATTTTTATTTCATACATATTAATACATGACTAGCAAACAAATATTTTAAAAAAAGTATATATTTACACTTGAGTATTTTTGCTCAAATTAAAAAAGTGGTATAAACCTGGATAGCAGGGTTTGGTCGGTGGTCAGCAATAGGCGGGGGTCCCCACCGCATACGCCCCACTGATTGGAACCAGAGTTTCGGGTGGACGTACCATGCACCCTCCTTCCCCACGGGACACAGGGGCAATGCCCCCAAATCCTGGTGGGAAAGCATTCATTCTTTGCCAACAGCAAAGGTAGAGAGCAGGAACAGGTCCATTTGGAGGACCAAACGGACAAGACGGCGTCATTGGAAACCGCGCTCCCACGAACCCACAAAGGAAAGGCGTTAACCACAAACCAACATATTGCCAAAATATTAAGACAATAAAAAGGCACCTTACCTTGACCACGTTGGCTGGCCTATTCTTCTTTCATTGAACACGTCGGCTCCAACAAAAGGAACAATTTCGAAGCTGCTTCCACTCACAAAAGTCAATTGTGGACTTCTCTCTGCAATTCACGTGCCAATGCTCGACTCTTACTCCTCACAAATGGTCATTTTCCTTCTCTCTTGCCACAGGTGTCCATTCCTTGGCTCGGACACAAACCGCAACGACGCATTGAGTGAAGTCGTGGTTGACGCGCGTTGAGTGGCCCGCCTACGCGACGTGCGCACCTGCACCAGATGACAGCTCCGCCCAGGAAAAAAAAAAAAAAAAAACAAGTAGACCAATGAAATGTTGGAACACTGGACAAGTACACGGAAAAGGGCAAGTTCACTTCAAATTCAAATCAGGGTTCCACTGGGTTTTTGTTTTTTTTTTCCTCTCCCTCTTTGGGCTTCCTTTGCTATTTTGTGCCCCCCCCCCCATCTTTATATATATAGAGAGAGGTGTAATTAGTCGTTTTTTTTATTTATTTAGTAAGGTTATTTTGCGTTATTTTTTTAATCAAACCCCTCTCTCAATTCTCACAAGCACACACAAACTATAACTAGAAAAAAGGGTTAAATGCGATGCAGATTTTGGCGTCCCTCCACTACCTGGAAAACTCGTGATTGGCCAACTTCCTTTAGCGTCCCAGTGAGGTCAAGTGAGAGTACTTGGGGGAAAGGTTGTTGAATATTTTTCATTTACAAGGGACAATACTTATTTCTGACACAAAATTGTTTGGGGTCTCTCCACGCAAGGGGAATCTTTCATTTGAATGATATTTTCAAGTACATTTAGATAAATATTCCCCCAAAAGTTTGGATCCTGCAGCTACAATTTTTCCACAGTCGGTTTGCATTTTTTCTCATGTATAATTTTGTGTTTATAAGTCCGGGTATTTTGAACTCTTTGCACAATGCACTGCAACAATCAGTTTTGCAATATGGTTTGCTCCATACTGGACAGATTGACACATAATACACACACCGCGCTTTGAAGCATTCGACACACACGCCTGTCATGCAATTGTCCTGGTAAAAAAGGCAGCCAGTTTATGACAGAAGGCTCCCTATTGAAGTAAACATTTAATTCAAGATCAATGACAATGTGATAGGCAGCTGGTAAAGCGTTGGCCTCACAGTTCTGAGGTCTCGGGTTCAATCCCGGACCCGCCTGTGCGGAGTTTGAGTGTTCTTCTCGTGCCTGCGTGGGTTTCCTCCCAAATCCCCAAAACACGCGACATCAATTGGACACTAAATTGCCCCGAGCTGTGATTGTGAGTGCGGCTGTTTGTCTCGATGTGCCCTGCGATCGGCTGGCAACTAGTTCAGGGTGCTACCGCCCTACCTCCTTCCCGTTGACAGCTGGGATAGGCTCCAGCACTCCCTGGGACCCTTGTGAGGATAAGCGGCAAAGAAAATGGATGGATGGATAGGATAGGATAAGGGCATGGTCACCAATCTTGAGCGTGCCCTTCGCAATTTTTCTTGATTGGAGGCCTGGAAGCGCGCAGGAGTCACGCGGTCGGACAGCTCAGCCGCTCCTGGGCCTCGCAGGCCCCCCAACCCAACCCTAACTCGAAGTGACGTCACCGAACTGGAAGCTGTTCCAAAACGCACGGGAGGTACACATACGGACCTCACGGGCCCTGCGGCACAGTGACGCCAAGCAGAAGTATATTCTTTTTAATTACAGGAAGTCTTGTTTTAACAAGATGTACTGTTTCATTGTTTATTGTGTCGTTGTGACAGGAATTGACGTCACGCACACCCCACGCCGTTGGGTCATGCGGAGGGACCACTGATCTAAAAAAATAAAGACTGGATAGCGATGCAACCAATAGGGCGATGTGTCGATTGGTTGAACCCAGTTGGCCGCCATCTTGGTGCTCCCTAAACGTGTGGAAAACATAGTTTACAGGTTGGATCATGGTGGGGGTTTTCTCGAAGTTTGGCAAGTAGAATTAAAACTGGTCACGTGAGCTTGACATTGTTTTGGTTCTTGTAACATGAAGGTTTTTTAATTCAACTCGGCAAGCCCAAAAAAATAGCAAAGTGCAAAGGAAAGACGTAGAACACGGTGACTACCAAGAAACCATGCATATTACCGAGGGCCCGATTTCCGTGACATGTTAACTTTTCCCAAAATACGCTGTAAAGCCCCACCATCATAAAATAGCAAAAAAAAATTAAGCATTTTTGTCATAATAAAATTACATTTTAAGTCAATCAGTTAGACATATTTATGGAAATAAGGACTCCAAATGGGAAAAACATGCTAAATGCATTGTTATTGTTTCTCTTCTCTTCTTCTCCTCTTACTTTTTTGTGCCCATGCTTGATAAAGACTCAAAAATCGAAACGTCGCAAGGAGCGCCCCTTTTCCATCTTTTTTTTTTTCCTTATTAGGAAGCTTTTTTTACATTTTCTTCGATCTTTTTGCACGCAATACTCATGGTGACCGCCAGAGGGAAATCTACCTCTCGCTGCTCGTCATCTTTCTGCGTCATCTCACTCATATTGCAGTGCCGCTACACCACAACAGACACACACCGCACCTGGATCACAGTCAACAACAATCAACAACATTTACACATCCAAACCGGACACAACAGATGCGCAGCCAAATATCATTTACACACACATGCACACGTGCACACTTGCACACGCAGATTAACCTTAACCCCCCCCTCCAAAAAAAAATTAATAAATAAATCCTGTTTTCTCCACTCCAAACGGTGAACCCAACCAGTCTCAAACAAAGAACGACATAAGCAGAATACAACTAAACCAAAACAAACCCTAACGAAACTTATGTTAAAGTTGGAAAACAAAAATACAACTTTAACACACGTAAAAAAAGGAAAAAAATAATTAGATTCCAGAAGCAAAGCTCAATAACAAAAGCACAAAGAAAAAAAAAATCAAAAGGACAAAAATAACAACACTCAAAATCCAGCCAGGCTATGAGGCGGGGGATGATGAATGGACAGTTGTCCGCTATGGGCGTCGACGTTCCCATCCCGACTCCAATAATACTTCCGGGCACAACAACTGGCGTCAACCGTCTCAGCACCAGGGAGGGCGGGCATGGCGGGGAAAGAACCGTGCATCTACCTCCTCTCAATAGTACGAGAGACCCTTACCTCAACCTTAAATCCACTTCCCTTTTTTTCCTGATTTTCTTTCTTTAATCCCCATCCCTATCTTTATTTATAATTTGGAGGTTGGTCGGAACGTGTAATTTGGAACATCGGTGTATACAAATTCTAAAAGCATAGTCACTTCCTTCAAATTCCTGCACTTGTCTTTTTTGTTTTAAATGTCTCATGGACATCGAGGGGGCAACACAAACCCTTGCATCCAGTTAACTGCCCCCAGATATTTGTTACAATTTTGTTTGAATTTGGCATGCAATTGAGTGGATGTTGAGGAATATTTCGAGATTAACGGAATTTTTTTTTTTTTTTTCTGTTGAGGAAATCTTCCAAGCAACATCACAGAAATGTTCTACCATAGCCACGCTTTCATAAGGCTTTGAATAGAATGTTAACTGCCTAAATGGAAGTCTGCTTCCTGACTGCAGATTGGTTGGAAACAGACGAGTTGCGATCTGACTACTCCCCTGAACATGTTCGACGGATGGAAGCTCATCCGGTGTACGAGCGTACGTGTGTGTGTGTGTGTGTGTTATTTTGAAATATACTTTAAATGTCCAATTTGGAGTTGTGCTGGAATTTCAGCCCTTTATAAACAGTATCTAGGAAGTTAATTGAATTGAGTTTTTTTCTTTTTTTCTGCTTTAAATTGAATTGAGGGATCATGCAAGTTTAGCATTGCAACAAATTGATCAAATTCTTGTTCAGTATGTGTCCAAATAGCCAAAATAGAATCTAAGTAACGGAAATAGCACGCTGGTCTGTCATTGCATTTCTTAAGTACCTCTTCTTCCCAATTGGCCATGAAGATATTTGTACATGCTGGTGCAAACTTCTTACCCATCGCAGTCCCCTTGATGTGCAGGGAGCATTCGTCATTAAAGACAAAATCATTCCTGGTCAGGTTGATTTTCAGTAGTTTCAGGAGTTCTGTGTCTGGACGCCCAGCGACCGGGTACCTGTCAAATAGCTTTCTAACGGCTTGCATTCCTGTCTCAGTGGGTATGTTAGTGTTCAAGCTTTCAACCTCCATGCTGAAGAAGAAGAAGAAGTTCTCTTGGATCTGCACATTTTTGACCATGTCTACAATTTTGGTAGGAATCTTTAATGTAGGACACGTGTTTTGACGGTGAGTTCAAGTTAGGGTTTAGGCTTAGGCCGTGCTCGGTCGACAGGCGCATCGACACATTTAGCACCCCTGATTTATGTATGCGGATCTTTTGTTACATTCTGAGAGGATTATGCCCCCCCCCCCCTACACACACCTACCTGTCATTCGGAACCCACGAAGCTCTCGTCCTTTGCACCTGTGCAAGCAATTTTTCACGACGAACCTGGTTTTTTGGAAACGTATTAAGAGTCAATCCATCGTCCCGACTGTTGGAACAATATCCAGCAATACAACGAGCCGGCATTTTGGCTAACACGAAGGAACAAAGAGCTACCTTCCAGGAGGTAAAACTAGTATAAACCCACAAGACTGCCCGAGTGCGCTCCCGCTGACGTCACTTTCCTGCTTATTCTCCAAAAATCCCTCGAAAGGATTTTCGCGGCGGGAGTATTTGTCCAAATCATGAAAAAACGGATGGATCCATTCCAGCTGCCTTTTTTGAATTAAAAATCATGCTTTTCGTGTCAGTGGGGCTTTAAGTGGCTCAAACTACAGGAGACTAGTGTTGTTTCATTCAAAAGAACAAATATTTTGACTGACGGAACAAACTGAACCCAATCAGTTTATGAAATGATCAGCTCTTTGAACTTGGCCTTTTGTTAAAGTCACTGTAAAAAAGGTGATTGTTAACCACAAATGCCTGCTATATTTGACTTTGATTTTTCATGATATATGATGATTGCCAATTTTAGGAGGGATCTTAGCAAGAATCAGGATAGTCCAGGCCAAAGATTTACTTTCATGGGCCAGATGCGGCTCCCGGACCTTGAGTTTGACACCTGTGGGTTGGAGTAAAAGATGCTGAATCAGAAAAGAAAACATTGTTTTACTTTTCAGTTTATTGTCAGCTGCCAAGTTCATCATCAATGAACGGTCACCGTTCTTATGATCAACAGTATTCCTATTCTTTCCAGGAGCTCGTTAATAGTACAATAACTGCCATGTTTTTGGTCATTGAGATGTCCTTCTAAGGGCATGTTCTATTCATAATAGTTATAGTTGAAGACTGAACTTTACATACACTGTGCAAACACTTCATATTTCGTCTCACTGGGTGAAATCAAATCAGACTATCCTCCTGTGGCCAAGCAGTGCGACGCGTGACCTACGCGTTGCCTCGCGTGCCACCGCCGCATAGCGTGTGTGTGTAACCTGCTGCGTGCACGTCACAAAAAACACTGCTGGGCGCCAAGAGTTGCTCGCGGTTGGCCTGCTTTCGTCAGATGTTGTGATGACGCACACCTCCACACACTACCTACGCCCTCTCGAGCGATTTTGCAGCATCATGAAATGTATCATCTGGTTATTCAGGTCCAATTGTTCAAGATGACACGCTTCCACAGTCAGCGTTGTTGCTGGTGACAGAAAGGAAAGGAAAAAAGGCTAGCGGAGATGACCATAACGTGCTGAGGAAACTCACTGCTGCGTCTTCCGAACCTGCTCCCAGCTTTAGTGACAACTCTGACTGAGAGAAGCTTTGGAGAACTTTTTCAAAACTGATCACGTGGGTTGCGCTCAAGTGGAAAGGCAAACAAGGCGCAGTCAGAGTCATCGCGGTCGCCGCAGAATCACCCACATCATTTTATTTTGCTAATATCTTACTTTCTTTGAGGTCACACGTTGACATTAGAATTGAGTAGCATTTCTTTTGAACTGCATGACTTTGGTCCAAGTTTTTGGGTCACCTTCTAATAGGTTCTGACAGTACTCTCCTGGAGTCCTGGCCCATTCCTCCTGACAGAACTGCTACAACTGAGTCATGTTTGTCAGTCGCTCTGCCCGCCCGCACAGGCCTTTTCCACATCGGGGCCAATCCAAGACACTGACTTTGTCATCCTCGAGCCATTTTTGAACCGCTGTGGCAGTATCCTAAGGGTCATTGTCCATTTGGAAGACCTATCCGTCCTTCCATCTACTGTCTTAGCCGCCAACCCTCACAAGGTTCGCCGGAGTGCTGGAGCCTATCCCAGCTGTCGGCGGGGTACACCCTGAATTGGTTGCCCATGGAGACGCAACAGTTGCACTCACAAATCACTACAAGGGCCAATTCAGAGTGTCCAACTAATGCTGCATGTGTTTTTGGGATGTGGAATGAAACTGGAGTGCCCGGAGACAACCCACGCTGACACGGGGAGAACGTGCAAACTCCACCCAGGAGAGGCCGGCCGGGACTGAACCCTGGACCTCAGGACTGTGAGGCCAACGCTTTACAGCTGCCCGGCCGTGCTGCACCGCCCGAGTTTTAGCTTGCTGGCCGACGTCATGAGATGTTGCCGTAAAATCTCCATGTAATGTTCTTGTCTCGTTTATGAAGAGCTGTCCTCACGCAACGCTGCATCCATGCTTCACCTTGGGACGATGTTCTCCGGGTCTACAAGCTTCCCCCTTTTTCCTCCAGCTGCAACATTGGTCTTCATGGCCAAACAGCTCCACTTTGCTTTCATCAGACAACAGGATACGTCTCCAGAAGTTCAGATCTTTGTCTTGGGGTCTCTTTGTACACGCTAATCTGTCGTTTTTACTTTTCTTTAGGAGTAACGCCTTCATTCTGGGCGAGTGGCCTTTCAGCCCGTGTCGGTGCAACG
Organism: Syngnathoides biaculeatus; assembly: GCF_019802595.1. Lineage (NCBI taxonomy): Eukaryota > Metazoa > Chordata > Actinopteri > Syngnathiformes > Syngnathidae > Syngnathoides > Syngnathoides biaculeatus. The sequence continues at coordinate 11,816,919 of NC_084646.1, read as the reverse complement.
CTGGTTTTTCTATGGATAGTGAAACTTTCATCCCAGCTTCATCCAGGATCTTCAAAATGTATTTGGCGATTGTTCTGGGGTAGATTGGCATATTTTGGACCAAAACACAGTCACCTCTGGGACACGGAGCCCATCTCCTTCCCAATCGGTGTGATGGCTGGACAGCCCCATATTTATACTTGCATATAATTGTTTGAACAGATGAAAGTGGCACTGTGAAGCAGCTGGAAATTGCACCCAAGGATGAGCCAGAGGTGTTGTGCGCTATGATTCTCTCTCTGGTTTCCTGGATGATTCCTTTGGATTTTCCCACGATTTCAAACAACGAAGCAGAATGTTTAAGATGTGGCCTTAAATACGTACATGGCCATATGTGCCGTCAATTAACTCACATTGTCAGTTAACCTGTCGGGAGCTCCCAAAGCCATGACCTCATCATCTGGACTTCCCCGTGTTCTTGAAAGATGTAGCGCTTATGTATGTAAACTTTTGCTCTTAGAAGAAACTAATATAAAATTCTCAAAATAATGGAAAATTCTCAAATATATTCTGTCATGACCGTGTCATTGAACTAAATTAAATAATTTGGGTGATCCTGACTGACCTGACGACTGGACAGTCTGATCAGACTTCAGACAATGAGACAAAAAATGAAATATGTATTTGCACATCCGGTTTCAACTGTATAATATACATTGCATCTCAAAAGTATTCATAGTGCTTCAAATTTTTCATTTGATGTTATCAGTCTTATGCAGTTCCCTTCTACACAACACCCCATAATGACAATGTGAAAAATAATGTTTGAAGTTTCTGCCAATTTATCAAAAATAAAATTTGCATTTGCATAAGTACTCATAGCTTTTGCCACAAATGTCCAAATTAAGATCGGTTGCGTCACGTTGCCACAGGTCGTCCTTGACCGATTCCAACAGATTGACCGGAGTCCACTTGCGTTCGATTCCGTTGGCTGGATAAGATTTGGAAAGGCACATACCTGTCTTGAGAATGTCCAACAGGTGACAATGCATGACACAGCACAAACCAAGCATGAAGTCAAAGCAGTAGTCTCCAAACCTCCATGAGAGGATTGTCTCGAGGTACGCGTCTGGGGATATTTCCGCCGCTTTGACAGTTCCAATGAGAACCGTGGTCTCAGTCATCCGTAGACGGAAGACGTTCCAAACCATCACGACTCTTCCTCGAGCTATTCGCCCAACTGAACTGAGCAATTGGGTGAGAAGGGCCTGAGTCAGGGAGGTGACTAAGAACACGATGGTCATTCTGTCGGAGCACCGAAGGTCCTCCCTGGAGAGAGGAAAACCTTCGAGAGGGACAAGAATCTCTTCAGCACACCACCACAATGAGGCCTATATGGTAAAGTGGCGTGACAGAAGCCACTTGTTCAGAAAAGGCACATGGCAGCCTGCCTGCGGTTTCCTAAAAACCACCTGAAGGACTCGCAGACCATGACAAATACAATTCTCTGGTCCAACGAGACAAAGATGAACCTTTTTGTGGTGAATGCAAGGCATTGTGTTTGTAGGAGACCAGGCACAACTCATCACCTGATCTATACCATCCCTACAGTGAAGGGCGACGGTGGCAACATAATGGATGGGATGTTTTTTCACGAGTAGGACCTGGGCGACCGGTCAGGATTGAGGGAAAGAAGAATACAGAAATTGACGTGGAAATCCTGGTTGAAAATCTATTCCACAGCTCTCAGACCCCTCAGACCATCGGGGATGAGAATGACCAATTTGGAAAAAGACTGAAAATATCTGTCGATGGGGGGGTGTCCTCCTGGATATTTTTTGCTCCTTTCGGAACAGAGGGTGGACAGAACTTTGCCAGGAATGTCCACTTTTTGTATGTGTTCAGTTAGACATGTTGATACCGTTTTCGGTCCTATCTGCACGGTTGCACTTTTTTCAAGCCATGCCCGTCTGAAACAGTTTTTGATTCCAGCATCCCTGTCAATTGCCCTCGCTCGATCTTCATCCTTTTTTTTCTAACACTTTCGCCATCGTAAAACTTTGAACACACCGTCGCTCAGTTGGCGCTAAGTACCACACGCCATTACTTGGCTAACTAACAAGTTACACTGCGATTTGTGAGAACCGAGAACACGTGTACATGGCAGTGGTGAAACTCGATTAACCACGAACACGATCGGATCGTTATAGCGTGTAACTCTGTTGTCCAATCGAGTAATCTGCCGCAAACAAGTTTTAATGTTTCTGTGGCAAAAATGCAAATATTTACACTACCGAGCACGTGAGAACGGCACATGATAGTCGTGCTTGTGCTAGCACGAAGCTGAACTTGCAGCTCGGAGCCCACCACCGAGAGCCTGAAATTTTCTCAACGGATTTGCGCTTATCTCGAGAATGTTCATTTTGGTCTGAAAAAGTCAGAAATCCGCCCATCGGCGGAAAACTCTCATCCCTGGACTATGGCGAAGGACATTGACGATAAGCACACATCCGAGACAAGGAAAAAGTGGCTACAGGACAACTCTGAGAATGTGCCTGAGCCAGAACTCCAATCCAACATCTCTGGAATTGCCTGTGCACCGACGCCGGCATCCACCCTAATGGAACTTGCGAGATCCTGCACAGAAGGGAGGGCTAAACTGTCCAAGCTTGCGGCATCATAGTCAAAAGGATTTGAAGCTTTAGCTACTGTCAAAGGGTGAGGTTTTAGTTGCTTATTTTTAATACATTTGCAAAAATGGACGTCTTTTTTATATTGTCATCATGGCGGGTTGTGTATTGAATTTTGAGTGACAATTAATGGAATACATTGAAGGATGAGGTTGTAGTATAACAATGTGGATGAAGTGAAATGCTGCAAATACTTTCCGGCTGCACTGTGTGCGCCTGTGTACAAACACCTACCTGTCAAACATAGGAAGGGCTACTTCCTGCCATCTTTCACGTTAAAAGATAGGCTAAGGAAGTGAAGCTACAAAAATGCAAGCATTTAGTGTTATTCTGTAAAAGTATAAAGTGTCCTAAGTTGGGAAGAAAATAGTACGTCAACTAAAAACAGTACATTTCAAACATTTGCTCTTCGACCTGTGACCGTTAACCATTCAGTGTCAATTAGCAGGGGAGAAGTAAGAACTAAGACCTCTGGTCCACAGTCAGAGGATGGAGATGAGTCTGTTCATCCGTCGATCAGAGTATGAAGAGGAGGAGGAGGATGACCAAGAGGATCACCAGCAGCACACCGATGGCGCACCACTGGCGGCGGTCTGCATGATTGCCCGCAGAAAAGTTGGATAGATGGAGAGGGAGAGAGAGAGAGAGAGAGAGAGAGAGAGAGAGACAAATATGTCATCGTTTTTATCATCCGTCGGGAACCTCAAAGTCAGCACTTGGAAGCAACCTGTGGCAAAAAGGTTTGCGTGTTGCTCGGCAGATTACACACCGTTGGTCATGTGGGATACTTTGGCCAGTTTCTTCATGACATTGTCTAATCTGGAGTACGTGTTGTCCATCTCCTGGCCAAAGTCGTCCAGCATGCTGCCGCGAAGGACACAAACGATAACGACTGAACGCCGTGCGGAGCTTACAAATGGAACTCTTACACGGCCTGCTCATCCAACTCCAGGCCGATCCTCTCCGACATGTTCTTCAGGACTCCGATGGTTCCCGACACCAGCTCCAACTGTTCGTCCTGCCGCTCTGCCATCAGCTAACGGGAAGACCGACGTACGACAACGTTGAAGCACGGGTCGAGCCGTCGCATCGCTGCGCCTGCCGCGTGTGTTTGGTAACCTGTTGCTGAAGCTGCTGCTCCTCGATGAAGTGCGAGTTGGCGCTGCGCAGCTCGCGCTCCAATGGCTGGAACTTGTCACAAACGCCGCCGTCGCCCAGGAGCACCTGCGCGCATTTCATTCTTCAAACGCGACTCATCACACGGGCGCACGCGAGCCGGCCTACGACAGACCTGTTTGTTTGATTTGTCAACGAAGGCCACGGCTGGACTACTTGACATGTGCTCCTTCATTTCCTTCAAAAGAAAAGGATTAACAAATGCTCACGTGCGTCCTATCACGTCATTGCTCACGTCACGTCTGGAGTTGGTGTAGCACACACTGACGGGCAGTACCCGACCTTCTAGCTTTGCAGACCCATCCATGCAAAGGCACAGTTTTCAGTTTCAAACAGAAACATTTGACGCCTCTCACGGTCTTCCACGAAAAGAAACTAGTTGGCGATCGGGTAGGGCAATCACAACCCCAGATTGGAAGCTAAACACGGACAGTGCGGGGCCCAGAGGTTTCCCCCCTATCTGTGCGGTCGGGTACCGAACGGCTGAGCGGGGCCCACATTCCTGAGGTCGGCGTGTACCTTAACAGCGTGTCTGGTGCTGCTAATGAAGGCTTTTCTCTTGGCCAGCTCGGCAGCATCCAGGTTGAACTTCTTTGGGTTGGACTCCACGATGCGTTCCCTGAATGTTAAGAAAGCAGGCTCACAATAGACTGGCCCTCCACTGCCGACATATCAAACAGCAACGCTTCGTGTGTTTGGGTTCGGGGTCGCCATTGTTCATGGCCTCTTCAGTCGATTCCCTTTCACTTCTTAAGGTTCTAATTCGATTCGATGTTGATTCTTTCCAATGCAAGTTTGATTCAATATTGATTTGAATGATCCGATAACCATTTAATAACAAACACACAAGAATACATTTTGAAAGTAATTTTTATCGTACGTCACATCACATTTTTTAAGCAATAAATCATCTGCACATGCTAAAGTAAGAGAAAGCACTTCTATGTAAATTAGTTTTTCTACAACTAATTGGAACCGGGACTAACCCTGTAGACAATTTCTTGCTCATAAACAAAGCCAACTTGCATGTTGCTGGAAAGCTGGCGGAAAAAACGAAACGACGTGACGACGAAGATGTGCTCAGCATTCTTCCGCCTGTTGATCGAGGCAATTTTGGGTGATCGCGGGACGGCGTGCCCAAAAAAAATGTTTTAAAAAGACAAATACCTCAGCCAATGTACCCTCTAAGCTGCACCACTGATGTGGTCTCTTCGTACAAATATTCTGAATTGTGCCCCCCCCCCCCCCAAAAAAAAAAAAACTAAATCCAATGTAAATTGAAAGCGTAACCTCCAGCTATTCAGTTTGTGGCATTTTGCAATGTGATTAAATGAGTGAAGGATGACTGGTTGCTACATCCAATGGCACAATTCACATACAAAAATGAAAAGGAGAAGCCACTGGTTTCTTTTAGGCACCACACGGAACTTTCTCTAACAACGACCTGCTGCTCGGCCGCACGCTTTATTTTCCTAGTTTACCTTACACCGTCCCCCTCTGCTCTTAACGGGGCACACTCATAATTACGAACGTTGCAATAGTTACGCAGCCCATCAATGTGGTTTATAATGACGGCGGCCACCACCGCTGCTTTAATTTGCAACACAGTCCGGGCAACGTAGAGCAAAAAGAGCTACGGCAACGTAGAGCTAGACATGCTTATGTTTACTCTCGATAATAATGCTTAAAGTTAAAAAAGAAATGCTGTTGTTTTTAGATGCAGTGACTCACGAGTATGTGAATAATTGAAGAAAAACTGGTGAGATTTTCTCTTTTTCGAGTGAGAAAAGTGTAGTCTGAAGCCAAAGTAGAAAGTGCAGGTTGAGATGTTGTGTAATGTTAAAATTCAACCTTGGCAAAGCCTGATCCAGGGCGAAAGCACGGACAATACAGTGCAAAAAAAGCTAATTCTGTATTTTAAATATAGGAGGAAACACAACATTAACCTTAAAACTGTTTGCGAGCATCATTCAATGCCCTTCCCACATAAGCGCGTGAGAGGCCGGCTGCTTGAGGGTAAAAAAAAGTCTGGGCTTTACACCATCAGGATTTTTGGGGCCATCACCTATCTTGAATAAAAAAAACAAAAACAAAAAAAAAACAATCACCGATCTGACCACTAGATGGAGCAATGAGCCTATCTCAATGACCGATTCATTTATTGCATTTATTTGTGTACTTGTTCAAAAAATATATATTTACAGTAAATAACGTACCTGTGCTCATCTATTCATGCCAGAGAGGCATAGTGATGGACAGAACAAAGGAATGGTCTTCTGTTAGATTGCAGAAAGTACATCCAGCAATTTATTTATCTACCTTTTGTGACAATTTGCATTTGTTGGTGTGCTGTGAGATTTTTCGATTGTAAAGTATGCGCCTTGGCTCCAGAAAGGTTGCAATTCGCGGCACGGGTCAGATCACGCGTTCAATACGACGGCAGCACGGACTCAAAGGATATTGATGGTCTCGTCAAGGTCTTCGAGGTCCCACTCGATGGAACGCAGGCTGTTCCGCAGCTCGTTGGTGGTCCAGTCCATCTCCTCCTTGGAGGCTGAGCCCCCTTCCAGCAGCAATTCGCTCCATCTGAGATGGAGGCTCTGAGCGCCACTTACAGCCTTCTGCACCTCACTAGAAACGCACATGCAGAGTTTGAGGTGAGCAGTTGTCACATAGCTCCAAATTAAATATTTCACCCACCCATTCATTCATTCATTTTCCAAGCCGCTCATCCTCACGGGGGTCGCGAGAGTGCGGGAGTCTATCTCAGCTAACTTCGGACAAAAGGCGGACTACACCGTGAACCGTTAGCAAGTCTGCCGCAGGGCACATGCCGACACCAGCACTGAGCGGGAATCGATCCCGCGCTGGCCGCACCAGTCAGGCGTGTGCACCGCCACGCCATAAGTAACCTGGATAGTTCATCTTCAAACAAATTCAATCGAAAGCCGCTTGTTACTGTACACATTTACAATGGATAAGTTTCCATTGACGCCATCTTGTGTGTCGTAGAGGTCAGAGAACACAGGTGATGGGTGAAGCGTGAACTTTCTTTCAATCGTTAATTTATCCGATCGGTCTAAGGACTGTGGTGATGTCACTGGTGACCGAATCCATTGAGGCATCTTGTGCTAATCACTTGCATTGCTCTTATCCTTTCCATGCCATTTCAGTTGTTTTGAACGTATTTTTTAAAGACTTTCTTTAGGACCAAAACCCTAAACAACGACATGAGCACGTCTTCCATTCTGAGAAGGCATCACAAATAAGATTTGACTTTGTCCAATTAGTACGAATTTTAATAAATGACTTGATTGAACTGTTGATCATTAAGTGAACTTATTAAAAATAATACTATCAAAGAACTTATTAGATGGAATTATTCAATAATTAAAAATGCAAAAACAATTATTTTAACTAGTCCAGAGTTCAGAAAATCACAATCGTTAAAACAACGCATAACATGAAAAAAATTAAATCCTTGCTTTTTCATCGGACATAGTAAAAAAAAATCATATACAAGTTCTGCCAGATTACATCAGTTTCAGACCACAAATGTACACAAAAGCAATCATTAATAAATCGTTACTTGACTTTTGAGAAAATCTCAAAGGTTTTTCTTCTTAATGCGGTATTGAAGTCGCTGTAAATACGACATATAAGTGGTCTTCTTAACAATAGAACACAATAAATAGACACTAGATGGCTTCGAGAATTTTCCTTTTACAAATTTTAGTTGAAGACCCCTGAACTAGTCCATTATTACCAAATGGTTTCTATGACTAGACAATTTCAGAATTACAAAGAGTAATTACTGACTTCAAGTATTCCCTTCATAAATGTCTTTTTGCTCGAACAAGTCTATTTAGGTTCACGTCGACGTGCTAGCATGCAAGCAAGCTGTTAGCATCTTAAGCGTTCTCACCCTTTGACGACGAAGAAGGGGTCTTCCATGGACATGCTGCCGCTTCTCCGCCTCCGCTTCAATCCATTACACTCGTATCACGCTTCAGCTACACCAAAAAATAAATACAAACACAAATAAATAACCCTACTGTTATTTTTCACGCCGTTTGTTTACATGAAGCGGTAGCGGAAATCGCGTCGAGGGGACAAAAACATTGTGTGTATTCTACCGCCATCTTGTGGATTGAAGTACATGTAAATTTACAGTAAATACAGCAGGCATAGAAAAAAAGAAAAAAGAAAAACGATAGCGCACGTAGAGCAGCGGTCACACCTCTTTTTGCAACCGACAGCTACCTCTTGGGACTGATGAATGCGAATGGCTACCAGTTCGATAAACACTTCCTCTGCAAGTGTAGAAAATGACATTTTTCACATCATAAACAATTTTATGCCGTGTTCGTACAAAGGTAAAGAACTATGTAACATACTGTAATGCTCTCGATAATGGGCAATGAGGAAAGGAGTCAACAACGGAATTTGGTCTTTTATTCAACTTCCGTCTAACACTGCAACTCCAACAACGAGCTGCTGCTTGGCCACACGCCCCCACCTCTGCTCTTAAAGGGGTACACTCCTAATTGCAGATGTTCCAAGGATCTATTTTTAGATTGTGAAATCAGTTTTTGAACTTTTAACCAATTGCAGCCCTCCTTCAAAGTCAGTGTTCTTCAAATGTAAGGCGTTCTACTCGGCGTGTGACTTCGCCTTAATGACCAGAATAAAAACTCGACTGCGTGGTTAGGGTTTACATAATTCACCTACGGGACCTCGAGTTAGGTTACGAGGTTCCACACGGACGTCGTTGGTAGTTACACTTCCGGTGTTCCCGCCGTGTCTGCATTCAAACGAGGTTAGGGTTTGCTCCCGTGTTCAACACTCCACCTCCGACCCTTTCACGTGGTAATTCTTCAACTTTCGGTCAGGGTAAAACATTGCTTTGGGTACTATTTCACGTGAAAGTTGGCATCCTTACAATTGTACATTGGGAAACATAATGGTGGAATACGTGAGGGTTCGCTTTTTGGGTGTCAATATGGTTCATTCTTGTTGCGCTGTGAGCTGTCAAAACCCGGACAGGTCGTCACAGAGAAGTAACTTTTTACCGGCGTTTCGGGTTAACCTTTGTCATTATTAGAATTATGAATGTGGAAGACATATCATTACAATATTATTCAGGTCTGTACCTCCTAATACATATGTGTCAATGTATCTTTTAAACCTTCCTGGGCCTGCTCCAAATGTTCAGATTCTATTCATGTCTCTAGGGATCTAAAACGTCCCAAGTTTATACATTTATTGGATCGTTTTCCATAACTGTGTATTGTCAAAGATGCGTTTATTTGCCATGGCCGGAAGTCAGAGCCTGTTGACCATGGCGGAACCAACGTTGGATGCAGAGTGCGCAATGTAGTTTTTATTCTGCGTCATTGGTTTGCCTCCTTTAATCTCATAGGCATGTAGGTTCCGCCCCAAGTTAACATGAATGCAGCACGAGTAAACGAGAACGTGCAGACTCATCCCTAATTATACAAAGACAGAGGTGCCCAAAATGTTGCCCCGTGATCTACTTTTGAACCACCCAACCTACCGCGGAGAGCATCCTCACATACTGCATCAAAGTGTGGCGTGCCGGATGTCCAAAAACGGACAGGAGAGCTCGGCAAAAAGTGGGCAACAGCGCCCAGAAGAGAAGATCACTGGCTGCTTTCTGTAGCGGACATTGCTCGCTCTTGCTAGCATAGCAGAGCTACTAATAACATTGTTCAGGACTCTTCCCACCCTGCTCACTACGTATTGAACTTGCCGCCCTCTGGTAGGTGGTACAGGTCCCACAAAACCTGGACAGACTCAAAGACATTAGAGCATAGCACATGGTGAATTAAAAGGTACATAAAAGAGCAGATTCTTCTAAAACAGAACCTGCGTTAAGAAAAATGACAAAACCTCAAGAAAATCCACTTTGTGAATAAATAAATAATATAGACAACTTTGTGTGAAATTCTTGCAAGCTTCCGCTTCACACTCGCTTTCGGTATGTCATCTCGGTCAACCGACTCCCGGGCTTTTCCTGTCTTAGACCCGGCATTCAAAGTCCCTACACTGATTTGTAGGCTCTGTGCATTAAACTTCCTCTGTAGAATCCGTTTTCCTCTTACTCCTCTTTGTCTTTGACATTGGGAGCGACTGAGAGACTGAAATATGTGACTTTCTGAGGCGATACATTCGTGGTTTCAGTGAACAGGACTAGGATGTAAAAATACTAACTTTTCTGTCATATATGAGCCATTTTACTACTGGGTTGGTCACTGTTAGGAAAATAGGTATTTAAATAAACATTTACAAAGTCTTTGTGTGAATATTTCATTTTTACAACATACCAGTTTGTACGGTCTACATAATATCCATCCAGCGCGGCTCGTAAATGGGGGGGAAAAAAAAAAAAAAAAAACATTTACAGACTGGGCGCAGCCTATTGACCACTGCACACTGTCGTCCAGATAATATGGTAATTGTCAATTAATTGAGCCCTCCGTGGATATTGCGCAATCCGCGTCACTGACCAATCAGAGGCCAGAGATCCGCATAAACCAAAGACCGTTTTTGCTCCCGCCATTTTCTCAGACAACATTGCATGGTCCAGTATAGGTTTAGTTAGCGTTTTATCGCGTATTTGGGTTATTTAACAAAAAATATGGTTAAGAGGTGTAGTCACTGACTTTGTAATCGTGACGACGGGTATCCCGAAAGGCCAGTCGGTGGGAGTTGGATTCGTACCCTTTCAAAAACCAAAGACCCGGTACGAAAAATGCCTTCGATGGATCAAACTTTGTGGAAGACCGCATCATCAACTAAATCCATCTAATATCAACCGGAACACATATGTTTGCACGAAGGTATGCCCTAAATTTGATTTTCAATACACGTCTCGTATAAATGAATGAGACGTTCTTCGCTAGCATAACACCGCTACGTGTGAACCATTGACACACTTATTCTTTGTCGAGCGATATTTAGTGATGATCGGACTGCGCAAACGTGTCGCTTTCTTGCCGGCTCGGGGCCGAAGCTTAACCAGACTGTGTTTGCACAAAGATATGCCCTAAATTTGATTTTTAATACACGTCTCGTATAAATGAATGAGACGTTCTCCGCTAGCATAGCATTGCTACGTGTGAATGATTGAATGAAATCAGAAGCATGGCGTCTGTCTCAGTTAACAATGTATTGTATTGTGTTGGCCATTTTTTATGAATAGTTTGTCTTACGTCAGCGCACCTGGCGTGACGTCACTTCGGGAGGCGTGGTTAAGTGCCCTATACGGAGGGGTCAATTGTCACTGTCCTAATTTCAACCAAACGGAAATGTGTTTATGTAAAGGATAAATCGCTTTTATGTCATTCACTCGTGTGCGCAGATATAACAGTTACCAACTCCTAAAGTGTGAGTGCAAATTAGTGGAATCTGGTTCCCTAGTGCCCTAAGAGCTGCATCTGGCACCCGCTGGACGCTTCGTAGCCCGGTGCCACGCAGGTGTCCTTAACTCTCAAGCAGAGGGAAGGTGGAAAACTTATAATACAGGAATTCTGTTTTTCTATCATCAACTGAGCTGCACCAGTTACTTTTTGGGTGGGTTTTTATTTCGTTTTAGCAATTTCAGATCAAACAAGCAAATTTGTAGAGTATGGGAAGGATCTGACCTTGTGACAAGTTCAACTCAAGTATTCCCCCCCCACACACACCCATCGGGACAGCAAAAACTAGTGTCTGCTGACAATTATATAGGAGGTACTTATGAGGTGGACAACAAAAAAAAATAGCGACCTTGCACCAGGCGGTCTACTTGTGTCCTTTGCTGGTCTTAAAGGACACCTGGAGGACTTTATCTCCAAGCCTGTAGCCATGAAGGTTGTGTATGGCCATGGCAGCCTCCTCATAGTTGTTCATGGTGACGAACCCAAAGCCTTTGCACTTGTTGCTGTTGAAGTCTCGGATCACCTTCACATTGCTGACAGCACCGAAAGGCCCAAAGAGCTGCCAGAGCATGGCCTCGTCCGCCTCCTGGCCCAGGTTGTAGATAAAGATGCACCAACCCGAGGAGGCTCCGGAAGCACCCCCGCCCCCACCCATGTGCTCCACGCTCATTGGAGAGAATCTGAAGAAGAAAACAGCCATCAGCCACATAATCTTGTATAGTAGGCGAAAGATCCGATTGATACATTGTCAAGATCTCAGACTTGCAAACTTTGGAGCTCTGTGTCAGATTTTTGTTGGGATTTTTATATATCATAGCCACATTTCAACAGAGGGACAACATTTACAAAGAAATTCAACAAAATCATTGTACCACTTCGTATTTTATAGAGTGAAACAAGTATGTGATCATCCATCAACCAGCAAAAATTCTGGCTCTCGGAAACCTGAGACTGCGACGAGTCTCCGTATCGACGGGAAGTGGCGAGACTGGCGTTTTGGTGCGGTCAACACAAGCTGGGGTAAAGACTGTAGAGATGACTGTGGACTTGAGGAGGCATCCTTCACCATAACCGCCCCTTACCCTGTCCAACTGTCTCATGTCAACCGTTAAGGCCTCCAAGTTCTTAGGAATTACAGTCTCAGAGGACCTTAAGTGGGAGACGAACATTCTCAAAAAAGCCCAGCAAAGGATGTACTTCTTGTGGCTTGAGGAAGCACGGCCCAACAGAGCTGCTGAGACAGTTACACATCCAATCAGTACTATGTACCTCCAAGACAGTCTGGTTTGGGGCGGCCACAAAAAAAGGACAAACTGCGACTGTAACGGACAATCAAAACCGCTGAACGGATTGTTGGCACCACTGTACACACTATTGATGACTGGCACGCAACGCAAACTAGGGGTCAATTGTCATTGCACTGGTTTAGAACGGGAACCACAAATGGGTAAAGGCACTTTGTAGAAGCGTAACAACGTGGAACGTTGACACACTCTTATCTCCCACCTGTTCTAAATGAAGAAGAATTTACATCTTGCACATCTGTGACTCTTACGAGGAATACTTCCTATAAACAGAAATGTCTCTTGTTCTTGTTACTTTGTTATTCTTTATTGTGAATGTCGGACCAGGGCAGCACCAAGTTCTTCTTTTCCTATCGGCTTGACCCGTTGGGGGTTGCCACAGCGTGTCATCTTTTTCAATCTAAGTATTTCGTGCATCTTCCTCTCTAACACCCACTGTCCTCGTGTCCTCCCTCACAACATCCATCCAAGCTTTTCTTTGGTCTTCCTCTCGATCCTTTGCCTGGCAGCTCCATCCTCAGCACCCTTCTACCAACATACTCGCTCTCTCGCCTCTGAACAGGTCCAAACCATCAAAGTCTGCTCTCTCTAACCTCGTCTCCAAAACATCCAACTTTGGCTGACCCTCTAATGAGCTCATTTCTAATCCTACCCAACCTGTTCACTCCAATCGAGAACCTCAGCATCTTCATTTCTGCTACCACGAGTTCTGCTTCGTGTTGTTTCTTGAGTGCCACCGTCTCTAATCCGTACATCATGGCCGGCCTCACCACTGTTTTATACACTTTGCCCTTCATCCTAGCGGAGACTCTTATGTCGCATAGAACACCAGACACCTTCCGCCAAGTGTTTCACCCTGCTTGGACCCGTTTCTTCACTTCTTTACCACACTCTCCATTGGTCTCTATTGTTGGCCCCAAGTATTTGAAGTCATCCACCCTCACTATCCTCCCTGGAGCTTCACTCCTCCTCCTCCGCCCCTCACATTCACGCACATATATTCTGTTTTACTTCGGCTAATCTTCTTTCCTCTCCTTTCCAGTGTTTGCCTCCATCTTTCTAATTGTTCCTCCGCCTGCTCCCTGCCTTCAAAGCAGATCACAATATCATCTGCGAACATCATAGTTCAAGGGGATTCCAGTCTAACCTCATCTGTCAGCTCATCCATTACTAACCCAAACAGGAAGGGGCTCAGCGCAGATCCCTGATGCAGTCCCACCTCCACCTTAAATTCTTCTCATACACCAAAGGCACATCTCACCGCTGTTCTGCTGTCCTCGTACATGTCCTGCACTATTCTAACATATTTCTCCGCCACACAAGACTTGCGCATGCAGTACCACAGTTCCTCTCTTAGTACTCTCTTGTAGGCTTTCTCTAGGTCTACAAAAGACACAATGTAGCTCCTTCTGACCTTCTCTGTACTTTTCCACGAGCATCCTCAAGGCAAATAATGCATCCGTGGTACTCTTTCTACCATAAACCATACTGTTGCTCGCAGATACATACTTCTGTCCTGAGTCTAGCCTCCACTACTCTTTCCCATAACGTCATTGTGTGGCTCATCTTTATTCCTCTATAGTTTCCACAGCTCTAAACGTCACCTATGTTCTTAAAAATAGGGACTAGCACAGTTTTCCTCCATTCTTGTGGGATCTTCTCACCCGCTAGTATTCTATTGAATAGGTTGGTCAAAAACTACACAGCCACCTCTCCAAATTGCTTCCATACCTTCACTGATATGTTATCAGGACCAACTGTCTTTCCATTTTTCCATTCTGTTCAGTGGCTTTCTAACTTCGCTCCTTACTAATCAATGCGACTTCCTGGTCATTCACGCTTGCCTCTTCTCCTCTGCCTTCTCTCCCATTTTCATCATTCATTAACTTCTCATAGTACTCTTTCCATCTACTGAGCACACTACTGGCACCAGTCAACATATTTCTATCACTATCCTTAATCACCTTTACTTGCTGCATATGCTTCCCATCTCTATCACTCTGTCTGGCCAACCTGTAGAGATCCTTTCCTTCTTTCGTATCGAACCTGGTGGACATGTCGTCATATGCCTTTTGTCTAGCCTTCGCCACCTCTACTTTTGCCCTACGTCGCATCTCAATGTATTCCTTCCTCCTCTCCGTGTCCCATTTCTTTGCTAATCTCTTTCCTTGACCTGCACCACCAAGTCTCCTTCTCCCCTTTCCTACCAGAAGGCACCCCAAGTACTCTCTTGCCTGCCTCTCTGAGCTCCTTGGCAGTAGTAATCCAGTCTTCCGGGACCTCTTCCTGTCCATCTAGAGCCTGCCTCACCTCTTTTCAAAAGGCCACTCAACAACATTCTTCCTTTCTCAACTCCCACCACCTGATTCTCTGCTCTACCTTTGTCTTCTTTAATCTTCCTACCCGCTACCAGAGTCATCCTACAAACTACCATCCTATGCTGTCGAGCTACACTCTCCACCTCCACTACCTTACAATCAGTAACCTCCTTCTGATTACATCGTCTGCACAAAATATAATCCACCTGTGTGCTTCTACAGGGCAGCACCGAGTGCCGGAGAAAAATTCCTTGTGTGTTTTTACACATTTGCCAATAAAGCTGATTCTTTCACTTGTTTCCTGTGTACCTATCCGCACAGCATCAAATCAGACTCCACCCTTTCCACCAGGCCAAGACCAAAAATCTGTCTGATGTTGACCAATACTAGCCTCTCGTACCTGAGTAGGATCTGCACCACGTGCACATTGGATTGAGGAATACCTGCAACATTTGCACAATCCACATGGTCCCAGACTATCGCACGACTAGTCACTTAAACTGCTTGAAGTCTTGACAGCCTTTGGACAGTGGTCATTGCACTGGACTATCACTCGAATGGACAATTGAACAACAATTGACAGTAGAAGACTCCACATCCTTTGCACAACTAGGAGTTTTAAAAAAAATGTTCTGTCAATTGATTGTCCCTCTGCTGTCGTACTAGGACGGCTCCAACTACTGGAGTTGTAAGAGTTGTTGGAGCTGGTGGATGCTTGAGAAAGACCGCCTTGTGAGTTGTTAACATACTTGACCAATAAAGCTGATTCTGAACCAGGCACTTGGTCATGTAATGTCCTGGTCTTATAATTGATTAAAAAGTGGAATGACATCATTGTGTATCCGAACGGGTAGCGGAACCATCTGCGCCTTGTTGGCAGCACCTCCTCAACAGACGGAAGAGCCAATTTTGGGTCTGTTTTCATGGAGGATGACTTTTGTCAGTTTCAACTTATTTCAGTGACTCCTGTGGGGTTCTCTTTCATGAGCAGAGGGGAATTTATATGCGTAGCATGTACCTGAACCTCTGCGCCTGGTGATGGACGGGTCCAGCAAAGCGCCGCGGTTGGCCATGGTACATTTGAGACATCAACTGAGAGTTCCTGGCCTGGTTGGGATTGGCGGCAAACTTCACCGTGATCGGCTCAGAACTGCCGGGGGGCGTGTGCCCATTGAGCTCTTTGATGGCATCCTCGGCCTCGGCCCGCTTGTCAAATCTGATGAAGGCCACGCCCCTCGACAAACCTAAAAGGCCAAGCGTGTGTGTGACACAGAGAGACCACCGGCGCAATCATGCAAGCGTACCTGACGCCTGGTCCACCAGCACGCGGGAATTGATGATGTGTCCGTAACGGGCAAACATGTCTTCCAGGTCCTGCTGGCTGATGGTGCGAGGCAGGCCGCTAATATACAGATTAGCATCTTTGATGGTGTCCGAGCTGGGGCGTGCGTACGACACCTATGAGAAAAGGCTTCAAAACTTTAACAACTCCACACAACTACAGGTTCTACAACATTATACAAAAGATTTGTTGACACGTTCACTGGCAAAAAAAAAAAATCATTGAGCATTTGGGCAATGTCACATTACATCAAAACAAAAGCTTAAAACAGCCAGGTTTGTAAAGTAAATAAAAGACATTAATACTTGATGAAATCAAAGAATCATCATCTAAAAATAAAAGTCAGGCACAGTAGGAATGACAAGTTC
This sequence comes from Syngnathoides biaculeatus, assembly GCF_019802595.1. Classification (NCBI taxonomy): domain Eukaryota; kingdom Metazoa; phylum Chordata; class Actinopteri; order Syngnathiformes; family Syngnathidae; genus Syngnathoides; species Syngnathoides biaculeatus. The sequence continues at coordinate 11,800,300 of NC_084646.1, read as the reverse complement.
TTTTGGAAAACAAAAACAATGTTGAGTACCTGGTGGATGCTTGAGAAAGAGCGCCCCCTACAGAGCAGCAAGTGAAAGTGGAACTTTACCTTGATGGTTTTAGACTGAAGCCTCAGGCCGTTGAGGGAACTGATTGCCCTCTCGGCATCACTAGCGTTAACAAAGTTAACAAAGCCGTAACCTAAACTGTTGCCTAGAAACACAAAGCAAAACAACAAAACAAAAACAACAACAAAATGACAGAGGTCAACAAAAGTGCACAGTGTACAAATGCTTCCTAAAGCCAAATGACCTTTCACCTGCTGTGATTAAAAAAAAACGCTAACAAAACTTCAAACAAAACGTTCAGGTCATGATTATCATCATTATTACGCTTACACTGATTAATAATATACAGTGGCAAAGGCAACTCTGACGACAGCAACGGCATAAATATTGTGCTTCCTCCAAAGGGCAAATTCGATCCCCCCCCCCCAAAAAAAATAATCTAACCCTGCCCCCAATTTTGAAAAAGTAGCCGTGTATGGTGTGAACTGGTGTCATAACATGAGCTTCATGAACAGCATGAAAAGCAACATTCAAACAAACAAAGTGCAACAATAGTTCCCAAAACAATGACATCAACGTCATCAGTGAAAACAAAAAAACAATTCACATCGTATAGGGAACGAATGGACTCTGTGTACAAGAGAAAAAGAAAAAACACAGAGGCAGAGCTGTTGAAAAAAAAAAAAAAAGAAAAAATACAAATAAATGTGTTGACATTTCTGAAAATCAAATATTTCATCACCAGAGAGTCCACACACCTCTCGTCACTCGGGTTTCCAGGGCGTCCTCGCTTCACGACAGTGCAGCGCCACCTTTTCGGCTTACCGAGGGCGGAGTAAACATGGTGGGCGGGGGCCGCTTACTACTTTCAGACATTTCTTATCTTTGATCGCTTCATAAAGTTAAAAACTTTGCACAAGAATATTGGTGATGAGCAAAACGAAAATGAGAATTAAGCAAGCAACCTTTGTTTGCAGTTAGCAGTATTGTCCAGTGCACGCACACACAATTGCAATTTTGAGACAATTGGGCTCGAAGTCAAAGGCAAAACATGTGCAGAATTCAGAAAAATTACACTCCTCCAGCTCCACTTTGACATGAGACAAAAGTCCTGCGCCGAATACAATAAAAGCTCGCAAATGTGGCGGCACTGAAATAATTGTGTGGGGAAAAAAAAAAAAACTTAAAAAATAAAACAGCCGTAGGTGTCTCGCGGTCGGCGGCGTTTACCAGTTTAGCGGAGTTAACGAGGTCGCTGTGAGCTCGCGAGGAGGCCCCCAAGGAGTCCCGATCACTTAAAGGCTCACGCTTGAAGTAGCAGGCCAGCACCAATATAGGCGTGCGGCTTATTAACAAAAAACACTGTCGTCCGGAAAATACGCACGCTAACTCCTTCAACTACCACTAATTGAAAAACATTGGGGGGGGGGGGGGAAATAATAAAATCAACCAACCAAATCGGAGAGCAAAATACGTGAGAAGCGGAGATTGCGAACGGTGAGCCGGGAATGCATATTTGATCAAGAGGGGAGGGACCCAAGCAGTCTTGCAGCTCCAGGGGGGCCCTTATTGTCATTGCGTTCAGTCGCGTAAAACTTTTTTTTTTTTTTTATCATGATCATTTTTGGGAAATTTGTCTTCAAAGATTATGACTTTTTGTGTTCTGCACAGATGAAATGTAGCAAGTGTCCCGACAACTTTCTTTTGTGATTATCATAGTACAGGCCACATATATTTTAATTTATTTTTATAGAAGGTTTTATAGAATTAATTAAAGGATTTATTATTGAGCTGAAAGTTGGGTCCCACCCCCCCCCAAGTACTACATTTGAATTTTATTGAGATTATTTGACAGTTCATTTGATGACTAGAATTTGTTTTAACTTCACGTGGAACATTTATTTATGATATAATAGACATAATTTCAAAACAAGAGACTGCATTCAATAAAACAATGTTGTGATTTAACCAAACTTTGGACCCCCCCCCACAAGGTCAGAATTAAAAACATAATGCCCCAAGCAAAAACGCACAGCGCCGGCCTTATTCGCTGGTTCCAATGTCACAGTTAATTCAAAAACAAATATTTACATGAGGGCGGGATGGTGGATCAGCAGGAAAGCGTTGGCCTCACAGTTCTGAGGTCCCGGGTTCAATCCCGGACCCGCCGGTGTGGAGTTTTCACGTTCTCCACGTGCCTGCGTGGCTTTTCGCTGGGTTGCCACTGCGGTTTCCTCCCACATCCCAAAAACATGCAACGTTAATTGGACGCTCTTAATTGCCCCGTCGGTCTGATTGTGAGCGCGGCTGTTGTCTGTCTCAGGCACTCACCGCAACCCTCGTGAGGATAAGCGGCTAAGACAATGGATGGATGGACATTTACATGAGTGTCCAATCAGTCAGCGACTGCTTTTGCCTTGATTCTAAATTTGTCACACTGTTAGGTATACAGCGTTGTGACTTATGGCAAATTTTTAAGATGAAAATAAATATATTTCAGGTTTTTAGACGAGCCACGCTGCCTCAAGCCATATAAATAATATACAAAGCATGAATTACTCTTTCAAATCAATATTTAACCGTACTTACTTACTTTAGAATACGCTTGTGGCTGAAACGGCGAAACGTATGCGAGAACGCTGCATACGTTCAGATGGAGAAATATTCACTTTCTCGGGATGCCCCAATCCAAATTTTTCACTTCTGATAAGATACATTTTAACAGCCTTGAGTTTTGCTTGACACTGACACGGGTCCGATCCAATTTCGGCAATCGCAATTCCCACTTTACTTATTTTTTTACTGTGAAACGTAAGAAAAGATTGGCAAAAGTAACTACTAAAACAGAGCAATTTATGATGAACAAATGGGTTACGTAAAGTAACAGGTGTGCACATCGTCACCTCCGGGGGGCAGTGTGGTGCACGCGATGAGACACACCTGCAGACTAAAAAGTAGTTGAAGTCAAAATTGCATCATTTGAATTTGAGCGATTCTGTTACTGATTCTGGTTCCAAACTATTCTCAATTTCTGTTTGGGGAGGCGGGGGTCTTTTTTTTTGTGTGTCTGGTTTAAATAAAGGGTGTTCAAATTATGAACTATGATGATCTATTTTTCTTTGGAGCCAGCAGAAAAGAGAAACCGTTGGGTCAGGGTTCTTTATCACCAGTATCAATATCAAACCTATTAATTAAAGCCAATGTGTGTGGAAGGGACTTAATATTCATGAATGTTTCAGTTAAACGTTAAATGTAGCATTGTTAAAATAGCCATGTGGGAGTGTCAAAAGCTTAAACTGCATGTGCATGTTTTGACTTGACTTTCTGTTTTAAACTTGTAAACTTTAATTTTGAAGGATAAGCACCGGAACTCAGCATGTTAGCACAAAAAAAAGTCGCTTCACACTTCAGTCATTCATTCTTTTTTTTAAATGAATGGACCAAAACGCAATAAAACTTGGATTCCTTTCCCTACCCGCCGATGAGGCACAAGGTTATTGTTTGGGGTACTGTGAGACGCCATGTAAATTTTGTCCCAGTTCATTGCGACATAACATTGCTATGGTGGGTTAGGTTAGCTGGTTAACAAACACAGGTGCCATAAGGTTAGGGAAAAGTTACTTTGTGTTCCGGTGCATATCCTTCAAAAAGCTACAAGCTTAAAAGAGGAAATTAAAACTTGCACGTATATATATATAAAAAAAAAAAAAATCTTTCTTGACTGCTCCATTGCATCCACAAACTGACACAAAGTGAAAATATGGATCCAAAAACAGCACAACAATCAGATTCTCCTCCCCCATACGGCACGAAAGCAGATGTGTCGCTAGCTGATCCACGCACTTTGGCAGCGGTGTCGGTCACGTGACATTTTCTGAAAGTGGTTCGCTTAACGGGCTCGACGCACGCGCCGATGCATCCAAGTTGCATCGCTATTATCCATCACTAGTTTACAGTACTATGCCAAAAGACACGAAATAAATAATATACTACTATATAAAAATAAACTGGCTTTTGGGTACAGACATACTGCGATCAGCATAAAATGCCAATTATTGGTCGATTCCGATCACGGCGATAAAGTCTACTCCAAATACTCGGCGACAAATGACCAACTCATAGTCAGCATTTCTTGGGGGTTTTTTTTCCCCTCTCTCTCCTCATTTTACTTAGCACATCAAACGCCGACACAGGCCTCCATGTATACAGTCGCCCTATGTGCGGTGGTGCTGCAGCAATTTATTTTTAGGAGACGTTTCAGTCCGACCGGGTTGGACCACGTCGCACAGTGTGCGGCGGCCATTAAAGGCCGCGTTTCGTCACACAAATTGGGGTTCCTTCACCACCGTCGGAACAGAAGTCTGTCGTCAAACGAGGACCCCCTGTACTACTACTACTACTCCTCCTCCTCCTCCTCATCATCATCATCGTCCTCTTCACCTCCGTCGTCGTCGTCAGCTGCTAACATGCTAAGACGACGCCCTTCTTAAGCGACTTTGCTGCACTCGTTTGAACACTTTCAATTTGATCATTCACAAGCAAACGTGCGAACATACCTGCCACTTTGTCTCGAATCAGCTTTGCTGACTCCACCTCCCCGACGTTGCTGAACAGGTTGCGGAGCTCATCCTGGTTCATGCTCTGCGGCAAGTAATTGACGATCAGGTTGGTTTTGGCATTGTCGTCGCCCGCGGCGTGCTCGCCATAGCCGTTGTCGTACATCTCCTGCAAAAAAGGCACGAGAAAGTCGTCAACCTCATTAAGGCCAGCTCCTATTGTGCAAAGTCACCTTTGCGCCGCTGGCTCCTTGAGCGTCTCTGATATCGTTCTGGGATGCCTGCACCTCGCACACCTGAAACACAGGCCTCGGTTTATTTAGGACGCTGAAGCGAGACGCGTTCCATCCAACTTTCGACTTGTTCAGAGGCTTCTCTCACCTTCAAGTACCTTACGTGTCCTCGTCTTTGCGCCATGTGATTGAGTGAGAGAGGTCTGTCTGTCCGTTCGTCCGTCCCTGCAAAATTGACATGACTGAACAACAGTGCACTCACTTGACCGTAACACAATTCAAACTAAAATATTAAATACACAAATAAGCGTGCACAATTTGTTGTGATGGTTATGATTCGCATTTCAAGTTTCAATTTTTGATCACGAAACAAAATTGATAAGAATTGAATCAGACAGAAAAGAATGTAAAACATTGTAATAAATCCACACATTTTTCGCAGAAGAGGACATTTTAACACACAAACTAACAAAAGACTAGCTAGTTACTCCAGATGTGTGGATGTTAAAAAAAAAAAAAAAGATAATTGCCATGTAAACTGAGAATGCAGAAAATATGGACTCATCTCAGACCTCAAATTGAACAGCAACACTAACCAACTCAACTTCAGTGATAGAGAATTTTAAAACCAGAGCTGCACACAAAGTTCTAGATAGTATTCCTTCATTTAACACGGGTTGGGTTCTGGGCCACGACTGCAACAGGTGAAATTCATGACATGGCGACCACATCTGATTATTTATACCCATTTTAAAAAGTGAATGATGCTGGCCAGACTCATTTACTTTCTCCACTATTATACACAATGTACATTTTTTTCTTTTAACATTTGTCACTGATGGTGTAGCGGTACACACGCCTGCCTTCGGTGCAGGCAGCGTGGGATCGATTCCCGCTCAGTGATGGCGTCGATATCTGCCCTGCGACTGACCGGCGACAAGTTCAGGGCGTAGTCCTGGGATAGGCTCCAGCTTTCCCGCAACCCTTGTCAGGCTAAGTGGCTTGGATAATGACATGACTTTTAATATTTTAGGCTAGGAAGAATTAATTTCACCCCAAAAATATGATAAAATGCTCTAAAAGTCCTGCAATGTTGAAACTTCCACGATGAAAGATGAAAGAGATGAAATAATGTGTGAACTCTCCAAGGGAACACTCCAGACTACATACAAAAAAAAAAAAAACAAATAGATGAAAACACTGGCTTAATAGCAATATTAAAATATAAAACACGAAAACAGAGCAAAGTCTCGTGTTGAGTTAAAAACCATAAGGGGAAAAATGGATTTTAAGGGGAGTTTTACGAGTTAGGGGGCATGCCTAAAATTTCGGGAGAGGTTATACCAGAGATGTACAAGCAAAGGAACAAGCTCTATCCCCTGTGAGCTGACCTCTACAAGGATGTGTTCGAGTGACCCGAGGCAACGTACAGAAGTGTAAGAGAGGCGAAAACACAAGTTAAATGTATCTTCTGTAGGCTACTGAGTTGTTGTTGTTTTTTCTTTTGGAGAGAAAGGCGGGGGGGATACAGTAAATTTCCTTGAAATGCTGTCGTATTTGCAATATTATCTAAAAGTTTGATCGCGACACGCGCTTTTCATCCCGTTTCATCCCGAGATGATTATTTTGCCCATGTTGACGCTTCCTCTAAAATTAGCCTGAGCGCTACTGGTCGATGAAGGGTCCAAGTTATACAGCTTAATTCTAACCAACGAGTTACATTCAGAAGAATGACGGAGAAAAAAAAAAAAACAACGACATTTGGGTACGTTTCAAAAGTTGACCTCAAGAGAGGTTCGGCTTCACGTGATGACGAAGACGATAGCAGCGGCTAACGTTAGCCGTGGCGCAAACAAAGAAAACGAGGGTGGAAAAAGGCAGCATCAAATTCTTACCTGGGACGAGCAAAAGACGACAGAGTCGTATGAAAATTATTTACAACAAGTATCTCAAGCAATTCTAATCGAGCGCAGGATGGCGGTTGACTTCGAAAACACTCAAAAGCCTAAAAGTCACGCTGGCGAATTTTGTGCGCAACGATTCAGTTTTTCTTTTTTTTTTTGTCTTCTTCTTTTTTTGTTCTTCTTCGTTGTCTCCTGGCTGTTGAGGAAGCAGAAATGACTTTTGCTTGCATTACCGCCACCATCTGGTCATTAGCCACGTGTTGATCGCGATTCGGCGTTATGATATAAGCATCCGTTTTACCACGTGGATGTTAAAACTCGTTTTTGTTGCGGGCCACGGTGTAGTCACGGTTTGCCTCTGAGGGCCATTACGAGTATATAAATGGTTACTTGCCTCAAATAATTGCGGGTGCACAATAAATTGACGGCAAACCTATTTCGAAATCCGTTTTCTTTTATTCAATGAGCCGAAACGAGTGCTCGTGAAAACGATACGCGCGAGGACGTCAGGACTTGCTGTTGAAATCACACACGAGTACGCTCACTGCGTAGTACAGCACATCCTGCCTCTGGCAAAGGAATAACTCGTCGTAGTCGTGGTAGTGTATCTCGCCTCATAGCGGATCACACACAAACGAATCCCTCTTTGGCTATTCAGTGAACGAATCGCGTCACTGAATCACTCGGTTCGCTTGAGCCCCTCCTTTTCCTGCTCGGCGCTGGCTGCCCATTGGTCACTGACATCGCTGGCGAGTCGAAAAAACAACGGAGTGAGTGACGACACAACGCTGCGGCGGATCCGTTTCCCTTCAGCCCGGCGGCCAAGCACAAGAACGAATCATTTCATACAGCGATTCGCTTCAGTTCGTTCACAAAAAAGATTCGTAATAAGACTATTCTCCGGTGGCGGAAGTTACGCCATAGGACCCAAGATGTCGGCTCCCCTTGAGGTTGTGTTGAGCAGCGACGCGAGCTCGCAGCTTTGGAACGTGTCCGTGTTCGACGCGCACAGCGGCTCCAGCCTGCTCTCCTACCGGGGGGGCAACAGCTCGGCCCGCACGCTCTGCGTCCTCAACGGCCAGTACCTGCTGTCTGCGCAGCTGGCCAAGAACTTCATCAACGTGTGGGAGATCCACAGGAAGGTACGCAGGGACGGCGCGATCGCATTGTTCGCTCAGCTCGGATCTGCGCTCTTCTCCTCGCACACGGGCCGTGGTGTACCGAGCCTCTGGTCTGCCGGGTTAAGGTTCACCACGCCCGCGACCTTCGTGAGGAGAAGCCGTGTGGGAAAGGGATGCCAACAAGCATTTGAACGTCAACGCGCGCACAAATCAACAGCAAACGATTATTATTATTATTATTTGACGCTACAGATCACGTGGGTGGGGCGGGAACAGTCGAATAAAATCCAAGCCGTTTTCCAGGAATGTGCTCTGGTGTGTGTGTGTGTGTGTGTGTACAGCCTACTCGGGATTTTTTATAGACAAGTGCTGACAACTTGTGCAAAGACTGGGAACAATATCGTACTGAATTGGTGAGCTACGGATTCAAACTCACCTCCTCAATTTTTTTCAGATTTGCTGGTGGGCCAGCTGCTTTAGCCCGTTTTGTAAACTTATTCCAGGCAGTAGCCATTTGCGAGAATTGCATTTCGGTGATCATAAATAACTTCCTGCAGTTCTACCAGTTATAGTGTGCAGTTTGCCATTTAGTATGTCCACAACTTGGAAGAAGACATCCTCTCGAAAATAGAAATGTGTTTTGTGCCATTTGGGCGACGTGTCTTGCCGTCTGGCACATAAGCGCGATGGACCAGATCAGCGGCCCCGAGCCGGAGAAGCTCCTCGAGGTCCAGCGCAACAACTTTGGTGCCGTTATTCTCCTTCCCTCCAGGGGCACCGGAGAGCGTCGTGTGGCTTTGGCCGTTAGCGGGCCGCAGACAAAAACTGTCCTGGTGGTGCAATTTATGGTCATGATGCTGGCTCAGAGGCTGCTCCTCTGCAATCACTGGAGAGAAGGAAGCGGCTTCGTGCATTTGATTGAAAGGAGAGGCGGAATTTTCAGAGCTCTCAGTGACACACCCACAGCATCTGTAAACTGAGTGTCTCAAAACAAAAAAGATTTTTCAATTTTTCAAAATTCGTTCATTGTCAGGGTTGTTATTAAAGGAGGTTCTACCCTGTGAGCAGGTTAAATTGACGAGAATTTTTTTTTCCCCTTCCAGTTTGGTGGTTTCCAGGGCTCTCCACGAGTGACCTTTGACCCACAAACTCTCTTTCGCTTTGCACATCGTTAATTGAAATCGTCTCACGAGTGACCCGTGGAGCAAATCTGACATTCTTGTCTCCCGCTCCAGGGAAGACCAATTGATAGACGCTCAATCCGACAGTTCCACAGATGGCACAGTTGGATTGGATGTGGCCAACCAATCGACTGTTTCCACAACTTCAATATGCGTCATTTGTGACTTCCTGTGAGGTGGCAGCCTACCGAAGCAGCTTGCGATGATGCCAGACGTGCCTTTGGCTTCGAAGCGCGTGCCAGTAATGAGTGGGCGCTTCACCATGATTAGTGTTGAGGGGGGGTTGTGAGAATGATGACATCCGAGGCCTTCCGTGACTGATTCCGGAAGTGGTTTGCTGGTGCTGGTGTCATTTCAAATATAAGGCACAGCGAAACACAATGGAGGCGACCCACGCATCTTCTCTTTGGTTTTGTTAGTTATTTGTTTTGACTGTTTAAAAAAAAATAACATTTTCCCCCCTGTTTGGGAGTACTTTGACTTGCTCAGTTTTCTATAGAGAGATTTTTCTCTCTCAGGAAGCAAAGTGTGGCAAAGCCTCAACAGTTCCATCAGCAAAGTAAACCTCCCGCATCGCCATCACTAATGGCACCGTAGAAAAAATGATTCCGAATGAAGCGTGGGCGGGTCCGTGTGCCGGCACAGTTGGGATCGATGCTTCATCTCGCCATCACTAGGAGCAGCTACAGCAGAAGATCGTTTGTCCGGGCGTGGTCACGTGCGTCAGCGCCTCCACCGACGGAATCTTCTTGGCGGCCGGTGTGGCAGAAGCCGTTTATTTGTGGGAGGTGAAACGCCGCCGTCTTGTCACGCGTTTGTCGTCGGTTACGTTCCGACGTTGACGAGCGTCGCGCCGATCTCTCGTTTGGCCAGGTGTCCACAGGCAAGCTGCTGTCCGTGGTCACTCGCCACTACCAGGACGTCACCTGCGTCAAGTTCACTGATGATGGGAGCCATTTTGTTTCTGGGGGGAAAGACAGTGTGGTTCTTGTGTGGAGTCTCAGCAGGTAGTCAGCTTTTGCAATCCAATGTTCAAGTGTCTCTCGACAATTCGTCCAAATCCCGCGTGTGCATGCGTGCGTTCTGCAGTGTGATCCAAGTGGAGTTAAGCCACACCCCCGAGCCTCGCCACATCCTGTCCCGTCATTCCTTGCCAATCACAGACCTCCACTGTGGCATGATGGGGGTGCAGGCCCGTGTCGCCACCGCCTCCTTGGACCAAACTGTGAAGGTCAGACGGAGGTCATCATTTCCACCGTTTGTTTTGCAGAACATGCATACTGAGCGTCTGTGTGTACGCGTGTAGCTGTGGGAGGTGTCTTCGGGTGAGCTTCTCCTCTCGGTTCTCTTTGATGTGGAGATCATGGCTGTGACCCTTGACCCCTGTGAGTACTTCCTGTTCTGTGGCGGCAGCGACGGGAACATCTTCCAGGTTTCTCTGAGCACTCAGGTCAGTCGCTTAGTTAAATGGAGCGCTTTCTCTTCCGCGATGTTAGCCGCCGTCTGGCAGAATCCTCGCATCGCCATTTAACACTTTAGATTGGTCAATCATTTGGAACAGTAACTGATCCAAAGTCTCAATTTGGGGAAAAATAGTCAAATGTGGACATTGGGGGTTTGGGCGATATGAAATGTCCTTCCAGAGTTGCAAACTTAAGAAACATTGCGGCACACTCCCACAAGCAACTCTTTGGGTTATGAGCGCCGCACGGTGCAGCAAAGTCACCTCGACTCGAGTCGTCACGAGCTGCACTTTGGCCAATATTGAGCAACTCTGCAAACGTAAGGATGTTTTTGACCTTTTTGTTTCATTTAATCTGCGCACACCTTTGTTGATGCTCTGTTTAAATCTGTACGCAAGCGTACCTTTGCAGCTGCAACGAAGCATTACAACAAGCCCACTCAAATGCATCTCAGCTAAACGGTCATTTTCTAAAAACTGCTCGACTGTACGTCTTGAGGCGACGGAATGCCGCTCGTTTTCCGCGCGGCGATCAGAACTTTTCTCCGTTCCTCGCGCTCGAAGTGTAATTTTCAACACTTTAGCTTGTTAATAGTTCATCAAAACGACAGCTTGCTCTCAGGGATAATAGATAAAATCAAAAATCAAGCACAGCGACGTCTCACTCATCGCCTCCGACCCGGAGAGAAGAGTGCTGTCGCGCATGGCTCCTGGTTGATTTCCCGATTGGCTGTAAAATGTCACCTTCCGCGCTCGTTCGTTTGTGGCAGGGCGCGTCGGCCGAGAAATCGTTCCCGTGCGATGGCGCTGACGGGAAGCAGATGTTCAAAGGTCACAGGTGAGCACTTCGGCCAGAGGTTGTCGCGTCGTCTGGCGATACTCTCCCACGGTGATGGATGCGCGTTCCTCGCAGGAAGATGGTGACCTGCCTGTCGGTTTCCACGGACGGGACACTTCTGGTGTCAGGATCGCATGACGAGTCGGTGCGACTTTGGGACATTCAAAGCAAGCAATGCCTCCGTTGCTTTGCCCACAAAGGTACGCTGTGCAACTTCCTACCAAAAGCTTCATTTCTCATGTGGAATCGCTTCGATGTCACCGAACAATTACGTAGTCACGTTAACATTTGGAAAATGAATTGGGCGGCAGTCGTTAGCCGCTAAACGATTCTGGTAGAGTTCGCTGGGTGGGCTGGGGACCGCCTGAGAATGTGAAGGACTAAACGTCTCAGGATGGTGCCGACGTAAGGAAGTCCTTTTAAAAAAGGGTATCACTGAATCAGACAGAATAGAATGGCTAATAGGAAAATGGTAATTATTATTACAGCTTGCAAAGTCGCAACGTACAAGCAAGTGTTCTCGGACTTCCGCTGAATTTTTCAAAATTTTAAAATCAATCCGTTCCAGAAGTCATTTCGTTCCGAGAAACATTTGTAAGTAGAATTGAATTTTACATGTAAATAGCCTAACCCTTTCCAAGCCCCCCAGCGGTAGCCGATGGGAGAGGCCGCTTTCAAACAAAGATACGGACGGTACAGGATGTTTACATTCGGTTGAATCCAACGCCAATTTTTCCCCTTTCGTATCCTGCATTTCTTCATAACTAGAGACAAACATATCCCCAGGAGGCTTTTTGTAACCTGAATCTTTCACAAGTAGAGGTACGACCGTAATTACTTGTTGACAGAGGTTTTGGACAATGTCAACTTGAACATTTGTCTGGAGTCTCTTTCTTTCTGCGCCGTGTTCAGGCCCAGTGACCAATGCCACGATCACGGTGGCTCCGGCCAACATGTTCCTGCCCGACTCGCGCCCCTCCGTCCCGCTGCCGCGGTTCAGCCGCCACCAGCTGGAGGGCGACGCCGGCCAGTCGGGTGACGTGTGCGTCCGCCTCGGACTCCACGCTCAGGTAAAGTTGGGTGTGGCTCAAAAACGTGAAAAGCGAAGACAGCGGTGGCTTTCCACTCAGCGTCGTCCCTTTTTATCCAATAGTGGGACTGTGTTTATAAGGACCCATTTTGGGCGTGGATTTGTATTTCTTTGTAGTTGAAAGCTAAGCTTCCCCTGCTAATGTACATTGCTTCCAAAAAAAACCCAACATGGATGGCAACAGAGGGGCGCCATCACTATTGTTTACCAAACCACACTTAGCGTTGGCAAAATGAGTCCTTCTGCCTGCCGCTGTAAAATGAGTTTGAAAATGTGACGTTATTTGTAGGCCATACGGACCAGCCGCCATTTTAACTTTGCTACTTGCAGGAGGAGGAGCCGGCCTATCTGCAGAAAGCCCAGAGGCTCAATTCCTTAATGAACACCGTGACGGACAAGGTGAGCGACCGTTGAGGTCGTACATCGCAGCAGGATGCGGAATGTGGTTTTCACCGGATGTTTGTCCCTCTTTTTCCCCAAGTGGCTTTTTGGAGATGGTGAGAACACCAAAGTGCGTGTGGTAGAGTTGGAGGAAGAAGTTCAAACGCTGAAGAAGGTCAACAAGGATTTGTACGACTTCTCAAGTCAGCTGCTGACAAAACCCACGTAAAGACTTTTTTAACGACAATGTAGTGTTTTTTTTTTGTTTGTTTGTTTTTGTTTTTGACATGACAACATTCAAGTCTTTTTTGTAATGATGATTTTTTTTTTTTTTTAATCTCTTCCTGTCCACTGAGCATCAAGCACGATTCCCTGAAATAAAACCGACTTGAGCATCTGGTTAGGACAAAATCCATTGAGGTTAAGTAAGTACCTGCTACGGTTGGAGAGTTGGAGTATATTGACAACGTGTATCAGCGTTGACCTTGTCTGTAGTAGGTCAGGGGTCAGCAACCTCTTTAAAAGTGAGAGCTACTTCTTGGGTGCCGATTAATGCCAAAGTTTACTAGTTTGATGGACATTTGTGAAAAGGCAATTGAATGAATGTGGTTTTATTAAAACAATGAGGACACTGATTGTGTTCACGATCGCGACTGATTTCATTCGTCAGGGAACAAATATCAAAACAAAGCACATCTATAATAAGATTACAATTTAAAATCATCACCTCAACAACATTCCTGGGAAATCAAAGTCCCGTCATTGGTCAGCTCGTTTGAAACTGAGGCCCTTGAGAAAGAAATTTGACCCCTGTGTATGTTGCGCACATGTTGAGGATTGACAGACGTGGAGCGTACGACGGGTGCAACACATTTTGGTGACCCGTTTAAGATCTTCAACACATCTCTGGGAGTTCGCTAGCTGAACCTGAATCATGTACATCCATCGCAAAAACAAATCCTTTAGGCAACAGACTCACGACTCGTCCTGGCTCTGTCGCCAGAGTCCTGTCAAGAAGACGTTGAGGCGAGTGTGGGCGGAATGCGACGCCACAAACCTCCACACAAACAATTTTTAATCCATCGCTGCTCCCACTGCTTCATGGCGTTGCTTTTGTTGGGCGATCGCAACATCGTCACGCAGCCGCACCTCAAAGCACACGAGACATTTAGTCCCCCTGCCGACCTCACCGACGCCGTTTGCTGTGTGGACTCACCTGGTGCAGGCCTTGCTGTCTTCCGTGGGACAAACGCCCATGTGGACACATCGCAGGTTGTCTGTCCTCTGACAGCCGGCGTTCCTGTTGCAAAAACAAAGTCAACTCATAATCCCAAAATACCAGAACCCACAAGGCACTTTGTGACACATCATCAAGCCTGAATTAAACCCAATTGTACAAAAACCAATGCAATTGCTCTCATAGAGACTCGTGTAAATCTATTTAATCTGTCCCAGAGAACCAAAAATCCCTTCCATAAGTAGAAAAACTCTACAGAAACCTGTGTGAACATAATTCTCAATGGACTGCACTTGTATCGCACTTTATGTACACTATCACATTGCCCAAAGCGCTATACAAAGCTTCGCATTCACGCACAGGGATCAAGTTAGGGTTCACTGTCTTTGCTCATGCACACAAAATGCAGACAGTTGTGGTCAGGATTCAAACCAATGAGGCTTCAGTTACTGGACGACCTGCTCTACCTACTGAGCCGCAGCTCCCCAGATACAGATGACTAATCGGGTGGATAAATGAACATTTTGAGGGAGCGTTCGCAGTTCCAGTCAAAAATGTATAACCTGATAGTTAAATATCAAAAGGCTCTTTAAAAAAAAAAAAAAAAGTCCTCTCTTTGGCCTCAATGCCTCCAATTTAATTTGGAGTATTTTAAAACTGGGTGTGGCCAGAAAAAAAAATAGCCAATCAGGAGGTGAGACCAAAGCGTTTGACAATCTCTTGCTCACACAGCCGCTTCATGCAAAAACAGGCTTAGTTTCTAGGCCAGATTCTTCAACTCCTGTTAGTAACAAAAGTTAAGAACAAATTGGACAGATCACAACTTAAAATCCAGGCTAAACTTATATATACAGTACTGTGAAAAAAGTATTGGCACCGATCTCAAACTCAGATTTTGCTTTGCAGTTCTCCACCTTTGCTGCTTCAGACCATCAAACAAATGTACCCATGTAAATATAAAAATCCTGATGAAACTGTTATTTGATTTCATGCGCATTGATTCCAATAAATGAATGACCAAGTGACGCTTTTTTTTTTTTTTTAACTTGAACTGAGCGCATTGACTCAAACGGTCAAAACAAAAACGCTTTCGACAACAGATATATATATCCACAAACTAGGCACAGCATACGAAAGCGGCGGTTACACTCGAAAGAGCGAATGAATTTGCTCATGGGGGGTGGGGCAGTAGACAGTAGCGAGAGCAACTCCGCCATCCGTTTCCTCTGTCTTACCTGCCAGCGCCATCCAGGGTGGGGAGCACTGCCGCTTTCCCAAAGTACAACCTGATTGGCTGTTTGCCCTGCAGCTTGACGATGACGCCGTCGTTGACGGGGAGCCAATCCATGCCGGGCACCAACAGCTGACTGGGGAGCAGGCAGCATTCGTCGATCAGGCTCTCATCAGGGTCCTGGGGTGGGGCGTCGTCCCTGCCTAGAATGGGAGCGAGCGCAATCAAAACTTTAAGACAGCTTTTCATGCTTTTGCTTCCTCTTTTTTTTTTCTTCACTTCTATCTTGCAGCTGGCCATCTTTTATTTGTTCTTGTTTTGTTTTTTTTTATGTCCCAAACATCTTCACCATAACAATGTCATAGAGCTGCTGGAGGTTAAATGTGCAAAAAATTCATCCGGTTGTTGCGCGTTCCAGTCTGGGCTCTTGACTTTTGGATGCTTCCCCCCCCCTCCCCGCCCCGGTGCTTGCAGTAGTTTTTTTTTTTTTTTTTCCTCCCACGTCCAAAAACATCTTCAAAAGGTAACACATTGTCCAATGGCGTGAATGTAAGCGGGAACGCGTCTGCGAACGGTTGGTTGCGATCGTATTCGTCCACCTCAACGGGCACAGCTATGGCCATGGATGAATCCAATCACCTAATAAAACATTTTCAGTTTAAGAAAAAGACATTGCACCTACTGATCATGAATTGATTATTTGTACTATTTAATGATTTAACAATAGCAACCAAACAATTCCACAATAATCACACGACAGAGCACTCATTTTTGAAAGTGAGAGCGACTACTTGGCTACTAGTTGAAAGGGCTACTTGTTTGATTTCCACTTCTGAGGCAGCTTCACGTCCAACTACATCAAATACACGTTACTCATACTAGGGCAGCAAATAACCCTTATTTTCATAATTGGTTAATAAGATTCAATTCCTGTCGGGAAAATGTTGGTGACAGTTTTCCAAAGCAAAAGATGTTTGCAAATGTCATTTAAAAAAAACAAACAAACAAACAAAGGTGACCAGTCTGCTTTCATAGAGGACTGAATTTGGACGAGTTGAAAATGTCTCACCAATTAATCGAACTGTCAATTAATTTGACAAGTAGGTGGCACGGTGCCGCAGCCAGAAAGGACCCGGGTTCAAGCCTAGCCCACCTTGTGTGGATTTTCTCCGGGTGGGCACTCCGCTTTCCTCCCACATCCCAAAAACATGCAACATTAAATGGACACTCTAAATTCCCCTGTCGGCGTGAATGTGAGCGCGACTGTCGTCTGTCTCCGTGCGCCTTGCGATTGTCTGTCGACCAGTTCGGGGTGTACCCCGCCTCCCGCCCGTTGACAGCTGGGATAGGCTCCGGCACGCCCGCGACCCTTGCGAAGATAAGCTGCTAAGAAAATGGCTGGATAGTTGACAAGTGGTTGTGGCACTTCTACCCGCAAATGCGAGACCAAGCGCTACGGAAAATGAACAAGTGCCCTTTGCTCGTGTGGCGCAAGATGTAAACTTGCGATCGGTTCTTACAGCAAAGCCACAGTTTGGTGAGCAGGCGGAAGAGCAGCTGCAAACTGTCCTGGCTGTCCGACGTGGCCGTGAAGGTGGGAAGGCACCCGGGCTTCAGCAGACCCCAGATCCGGATCATCACCAGCATCTCCCGCAGCAATCCCAGAGACGCCGCGTCCCGCATGAAACCGAAGCCGGGCCGCACCACGGAACCCTAAAAAAAAAAAAAAAAAAAAAAAAGAGGAAAAGGAAGCGGCCCGCCCGAACCGGCTCCCTGCACCGCAGTTAGCCCCCCCCCCGGCCGGCTCACCTGGTTGGGGAGGTTGGCGAGCAGATAGAGGACGAAGTCGCCCACCCACTGGATGAGCTGCTGCAGAGACTGCAGGGGGGGCCCGTCCAACACAAACTCCTCCGTCTTCAGGTTGATCATCACCTTGTCAATGTCTGCCCGCACAGCCAAAGCGTCTGGTTTGTGTCGTGAGCGTCACGCCCGAGTCAGCCTGCGTGCCGTGCCCGTCTCACCCAAGTCCAAGTTCTTGGCGCAGATCTCGCTCAGGCGGTCTCCTGGGCTTTTGTCTGGGGTGTTGAGGACGTGGGGTCTGAGCAAAGACTTGAGGGTAGAGCTGATGGCGATGAGGAGCAGTTTGGCGTGGAAGTCGCAGGCTCGTGCCGCCGTCGCCGTCGACAGTTTGCACAGCGACGCCTTGACCGCCACGATCCGCGTGGCCAGGACCTGCGGCGCATGCGACCCCGTGCGTCAGTGTCCCGTACAATTGTATTTGGGAGCGACGTGCACCATTGCAAACCTGCTGCAGGGCCTGGTTTTGCCTCATGTACTCCTCGTGCAGCCGGTCCACCAGGTTGTGGACCATGCCGGGCTGCACGTGCAGGAGCACGTCCCACCAATCGTAGCCAGTCACCATGCAATACTCGAGCAAGAACAGCAGGTGCCGCAGCGTCGTGTTCATCTCCAGCACTTGACCCATGGAGGGGGACACTCGCAGCATATGCAACTGAGGATCGGTAGCATGACATCAATAAGATGCATTAAAAAGTAAGAAAGGAATAAAACGACACAGGTTCATGTCACCAAAGAGTGTCATCACACCTCTTTGGGGACCGTTTTATGCAATGACCCTATTTGATGCTCATTTCAAGTACAATCAAAGCTAAACTAGCAACATGCTAACCAGAAATAATGGGCTCCACTGTGTTGGACGGAGTATGCGGTGAATAATGGAGGATATAAATCCATTCTGGCTTGCGATTGATGGGGTGTGGCGCTCAGTCCTTTCTGCAATGAATTTTTTTTTTTTTAGGGTTAGGAAAAGAGCCGCCTGTCCATGGTGCAGTCGGCAGTCTGCCGGCACACGTGGTTTTCTGTCTAAATGGCGCGTTTGCATTTGAGCTCTTCGATCGCCTTTAACTAGGGTTAAGATGCTGCGCGGCGTCCGGTTACCTTGCCATGATTGTCGACTCCAGCCAGGGCCAGCGAGGTCCAGGAGAACTGCAGGGCCTTGAAATGGAGGCCGGGCGCCCCGGTTCTTTGCCGCTTGATGGCTGACTCTTCCCCCGGCCGCTGGCCTGGACCGGCGGAGGAGGCGGAGGTGGACCCGTAGAAGATGCCCATGGTGTGCAAAGACAGGCGGTGGAGGATCTGGATAGTGCCGTCGTGGAACGCCAGAGCCAGACCTGAAGACGCAGACCGGCAGCAGAGAAGGGTTTAGGGTTAGGAGGGAATAGTGGTAGCAGTGAGTTGCAGCGGTCAAAGGTCCTTCTTACCCAGTCCGGGACAGAACTTGGTGTCAGACGCTACCTTCAGGTCAGTGTTTGAGATGGAAATGGGCAGTTTGGGGAGAGCGATGGCAGACACCCTCTCGAGGTCATTGGTGGTGGTCAGGATCCTCCACTTCAAGATGGTGGGTTGCTTCTCGCCCACTGGAAGGTCAGAAGTGACAGTCTTAGCCGAAATCAGAGGTCAAACGGGTTTTGGGCTCACCGACGGGAGATCGATGCTGGAAGATGTTGTTGACGGGAAGCCCCTCCTTCCTCAGCGACCAACACTCCACGATACTGCCGCTCTGATGGGACGCGCATAGCAGAACCTGAACGACACACAACGCAAACACAGCGTGTCAACTTCTCCGGGATTCTGTGACCATACTGGATGTTCTGAACCGGGTAGGGAGGTCTGAACAGTTTCTCCCGAGGCCCATCATTTTGAAAATCCTAAATGGTATCAAAACATGCTGATTTCAGGAGTTCGGCTCAATCTGACTAAATAGCTCTGCCCCTGCACTGAGAGATCTCCACAGTCTGCAATTAAGGCCCATTTATTATACTCACGCGTGTGCTGACATCGCCGCATCCCTCCAGCTCGTACTTGACCTTTCTACTCCAGCGGAACCCACGCGTGCAGTTTTGAAAATGTGCTGGGAGTTCTTCTCCGAGTCAGAGGTGTCGCTATTGGCTAAGACCACCGGGTGGAGTTTCCTCAGCACATTTCCTTTTCGTATGAAGGAACAAAACAACGGCGACAGTGGAAGCGTGTCTGTTTGACCAAATGGACCTAAATGACCAGATGATGTGTTTAATTGTGCTGCAAAATTGATCGAGAAGGTGGCGGCGTGTGTGGGATGTGGAGCCGGAAGGAACGGTGAGTACGTCATCACAGCACGGGACTATAACGGGCCAATCATGAGAGATGAGCTCCGTGACTTCCCCCGCACAGAATCTTTTTGGGACGTCTGCACGGCTGGCTACGCGCGAGCTGCGCGGAGGTATCACGCGAAGCCGCGTTGGCCACGCCACCGCCAGAGTATAAAGTGTCCTTGAGTCACAGCATGAAAATCTTTCATCAGTCCTCATCTGACTTCTCGGGGCATTGCATGGATTGCAACTGGAGTGTGTTTTATGATTATCATTATTCAGAGAACGTTTGTCTTCTCTCCCAACATTCAGGCGATACGTTTACAATTTGGGGCAGGAAGTGGAGCACATCATTTTCATTTCTTTAGTCACCGGAAGAAACATTTTATTAGCTACTTCTGGAGTTGCCAGCGGACTCCTCCGCAGCAACAGCACAGGCACTTCAATCTGCATTTTTGGATTACATCACACAGGTCTCGGCCAATTGCGCCGCCTCGTGAGTGAAAGTGTAATGCTTTGCTTGGAAGTCGGTCCAATAATATGCCGTTTGTGTCCTCTTGCTACAGAGACGACTCACTGAGCCAATCAAAACAGAGTGTCGATGAACACTTTTTAACTGGGGCGCGGGCCTCCCTTCCGCAATGAATGTGCCGGTCGACGGCCGATGGCCACACTACCGCTGAGAAGGCCTCATCCCGTCTGATCGCAACAAGGTCCGGGAGAGTTTGGGGGACCCAAATCTGCTCGACTCAAACCCCATTTTATGGATGCTGCCTCCTCCCCTACCTTTTTGGTGTCTTTGAAAAATAGCATTGCGTTTTAGTGTTTGTCACAGAACACCACAAATGGATGGCAGGCCGGACTTGGGCCGTCCCCTGTTGTAAAATGTAGAAGACAACTCTTAGGAGTGCCAAGACAGCCAGGCAACAGTTGAATCTTCCTGTCAATTCCACGAGCTCACCATTACCTGCTCAGAGTTCTCTCTGGTCAGGAACTTGAGGTGCGTGACGGCGGGGTACTTGTCCCGCCGCATCGGGTCTGTGGTGCAGCGCAGGAACAAGGACGGCAGAAGTTCCGTATCGATGCGGCACTTTTCGCTCACCACGCTCACCACCACCTGAACACACACACACACACACACACACCACACTGTCCAGTCGCCACCGGCTGCCGTCGGCGAGCCCGCGATCCGCGTCTCCAGACCTTGTAGAACTGGACGGGCGAAGAACTGCTGCCGTCGGTGGCGGCCACCACGATGTTGCCGCCTCCCGTGAAGGCAATGTCGGCCAGTGCCACGCGTCCTCGCAAGCGGCACAGACTCTCGCTGGCTGTGAGCAGAGCACCGCCGGGCTTGAGCAGCGACACAGTCACTAGACCGCTCACAGTCACCGCCAGCCAGCCCTCCATCGGCTTCCCGCCAAAGAGAGTAAGAGATGGAGAGAACTTGACGCGGGAGAACTTCTCGCCGAAATTTGTGGACCCGGACTGAAAGTCAAACAGGCGGCGCTTAATGTACGATAGACGACGACGGCGGCGGTTGCGACGGTGCGGATACCATCTCCACGTGCAGAGCCAGTTTGACGCCATTGTGCAGCCAACTCAGCGCCACGATGGGATCCCCCTCCAGAGAACTGCTCAGAACACTGTCCCAACTGTTGACCAAGTGCTCAGACATGGACCAGCACTTGATGTGCCCGTCGCCGTCTGCTGACAGCAACCTTGATCCTGGCAAGCAGACAAAGACACCTTGAGTGGGCATGCGGCTTTTTCGTGCTCGCAGTCATCTACGACATGGCACACAGTCAACTGCTGACGCAAGACTCGGAGAACGTCAGCTTCCAACTTCTTTCGACGGTCAATCAGCAAGTTTGGGTTCCATGTGAAAGTTACGACATCCTTGGCTTGGACGTCATCTGTGTTGACCGCCAGAAGGCTTTTCCCCCCCCCCCCAAGGTAAATATTAAGTGATGAGTTTCATAGCAATGTGATAAGTGGCCGATTTGGCAATTTTTTTTTCCAAATGCATCAAAGTACCACTTCAAACGGCTTGAAAATGGTACATGACAGCAAATTAAGGACAACAAATTGATTATTGATGTACATGGCCGATTCTACGGCTCATCTCGCCAATCATTTTCCAATTGCGCTACTCCACATTCAAGAAGCTTGTTGGTGGATATTTTAACTCAACTTTATGAGCCAATCGCAGAACGGCTTCCCCGAGTAGCATTCAAAGCAATGTTGACAAATAATGTCATATAGTTTTACTCACATTTGAAGGTGTTTTTCATTTTCTATTGGGGGATAGTAAGTTTCTTTCAGCTTGTCGCCACAGCGTGTCATCTCAGATGAACACACATAATATGTTTGGCACAATTTTTACGCCGGATGCCCTTCCTGACGCAACCCTTCTCAGGGAGTGGAGGCCCCAGTGGGATACGAACCCACAACCCCTGGTTTACCAAACCAGTGCTCTAACCACTGAGCTACGGGGATGTGTTTCCCAAAAGGAGAGAGACAGAGACAGAGAGACAGAGACAGACACAGACACAGAGACACACACACACACACACACACACCACACACACACACACAACACACACACACACAAAAAAGAAAAACAAAACAAAACATCGATCTCTCCGGAACACATCAACTGATATTCACATTTCCTGCTGCTTTTTATAGAGGGTGAAGTGATTTTCAGACATTTTGGGTAAATCTTGTCCATCCAATCATCCACTTTCTACCACTTATCCAAGGTCGGGTCACGGGGGAAGTCCTGTGGCTTTAGCAGGGACGCCCAGACCTGCCTTTCCCCAGTCACTTCCTTCAGCTTTGCCGGGGAGATCCCGAAGTGTTCTCATGCCAACCGAGAGGAATAACCTCTCCAGTGTGTCCTGGGTCACATTCCGGTGGGACGTAACTAAATAGACCTTACCCAGGAGGCTGATGAGTCTGATTCCCCCTTGTAGTTTCACCCCTAACACCGGCCATCCCCTTTCTTAAAAAGCAGTCACTGTGTTCACAATCATTCACTCATTCCTTACTCCTGAATCACTACAAATACATTTTTGGAACTACCTAGGTCCATAAATTGAAGTGACCAATCAAGTCAGACTCGGGACTTTAAGATCGTGTCATTTGCGAGAAAACTACAGAGCCCCGAAAGTAACAGGGAGTGACTCTTGCCTTGCATATTAAATGGGAACATAATTCCTTTTTAATGTTAGTGTCCTTCCACGTTGAACTTTCAGAAAAAAAGTCAGTCAACAAAAGTCAACCTTTTAGCGGACCAATTCTGGAAGTCAGTTTTTTTTTGGGGGGGGTCCCATTTTCATCGGAAGGTGTTCTGTGACTTGGTCCCAGTGTATGTCGTGAATTGTGTAAATAAATGAACATACGTGTGCTTTTCTTTATCCCCCAGAATCAGAATATGATCACAGTGGACTGATCCTCGATTTATTTGGATGCCACGGCTCTTTAGTGTTATTCATTCAATCCAGTTGGGGTTTCCGCTCGAAACGTGATCGGACAATCAAATGGCATTAAAAAATTCTTGCGCTCCGTCAGAATATTTAACAGTTTTTCTCAATGTTGGTCAAGCTGACTTTGTTGTTTGTCACCTAACCTGATTGGTCCCACTCCAGACAGGAAATGACCTCAGCATGACCCGACCTGATGGAGTAGACATCCCAGGGATGCTCCGTGTCCATGATGTGGATCACGTGACTGACACCTGTAACATGTCAACCAATCAGAAGCATGCCAGCAAAGGCCCCACTCCATTAAACAACCCGACAATCAATCGATCGATCCTTTGATCGGTTAAGAGAAAGCGTATGCACACCTGGGTCGCCGCCATCGTCGTTCTTCAAGTCTGTGGTGAAGGCCACGAGGTTCCTGCAGGACCACGAGCAGACCAGAGGGATGGAGGGGCAGTGGGTGTTTTTGGGACGCCTCTCCCAGTCGCATACATACGCCAACTCCATGCTTTGAACGGCCAAAACCCTGAAAGACGAGTGACAAATCACAGGTATTCATCTCTTTTCTTATTGGCTGTTCTCTCCAGACGGTTTGGCACCAGTTACACACTCAAATGGTGCTTCATCAAATACATGACATTTAAAAAAAAAAAAAAAAAAAAAAATAATAAAGTTGGTTTTTTTTTTTTTGTGTGTGTGTGCTGGAAAATGTTACTTCTATTTGATGTACACCACACAATCATCGTGGCAGCAATCACACAATGACCAGGCATTGAAAAGCCAGTAATTATTTATTTATTCTTTAACCGTGAAATTCTGGTTTGCCCTTTCATGACAACTTGTGTGTTCGTCTGCTGTACACGTTCAATGGCAGTCACTGACAAGAGTGTCTGTTTTGTTTTTATGTCATCCGACTGGTAGTCTGAAAATCAACTTGCTCTTTGGGTCTTGAACGAGTACCACAGATGGACTATTTGCCTTGAGGATGCTCGTGGAAAAGTACAGACAAGGTCAGAAGGCGCTAGCTACATTGTATCTTTGTAGACCTAGAGAGGAACTGTGGTACTACATGCGCAAGTCTGGTGTGGCGGAGAAATGTTAGGATAGTCCAGGACATGTATGAGGGCAGCAGAACAGCGGTGAGTTGTGCCGTTGGTGTGTGAGAAGAATTTAAGGTGGAGGTGGGACTGCATCAGGGTTAGGGTTAGGGTTAGGATTAGAAACGAGCTCATTAGAGGGACAGCCAAAGTCGGATGTTTTGGGGACAAGGTTAGAGAGAGCAGACGTAGATGGTTTGGACATGTTCAGAGACGAGAGAGTGAGTATCTTGGAAGAAGGGTGCTGAGGATGGAGCTGCCAGGCAAAAGAGCGAGAGGAAGACCAAAGAAAAGCTTGATGGATGTTGTGAGGGAGGACATGAAGACAGTGGGTGTTAAAGACGCACAAGATAGGCTTAGATAGGAAAAAGATGACACGTTGTGGCGACCCCTAATGGGACAAGCAGAAAGGAAAAGAAGAAGATCACTAGTATTTTGTAAACAAACTAAATATTGCTCATCCATCCATCCATCCACCCATTGTCTTCCACTTATCTGAGGTCAGATCGTGAGCCCAGGACCTTAAGCAGGGAAGTCCAGACTTTATTCTTCCCAAACACTTCATCCGACTCTCCCGAGGGATCCCGAGGAGTTCCCAGGCCAACCAAGCGACGTGGTCTCGCCAGTGTATCCTCGGTGGTTCCCTGGGGCCTTGTCCCGGTGGCGCATGTCCGGC
This sequence comes from Syngnathoides biaculeatus, assembly GCF_019802595.1. NCBI lineage: Eukaryota > Metazoa > Chordata > Actinopteri > Syngnathiformes > Syngnathidae > Syngnathoides > Syngnathoides biaculeatus. Next base: position 11,775,612 of record NC_084646.1, on the reverse strand, counting down.
ACACCTCACCAGAGATATGGTGGGGGGGCTAACCTGAAGCCCAAGCCACTTTATCTTTCAGCGCCGTGACTCTGAGCCCCTGCCAAATGTTGGCCACAGCCTCGCATCCTGCTGGTCCTATTACTATTAGTATTAGTAATATATTCAGTAGACTATCACACGATTGGTCACTTTAAACTGCTCCCTTTGCACAATTGTCATTTAACTGGTCTATAACAGGAACCACAAACGGGTAAGGGCACTCTGTACAAGCTTAACATAATGGGAGGCGTTGACGCACTCTTCACTCTTCTAACTGGAGAAGACTGCATCTTGCACATGTGTGACTCTTATAAGGAATCGTTCCTATGAACTGAATGGCTCTTGTCCTTTGTTCGTTTGTTCTGAATGTCATACCAGGGCGGTACTGACTGCCGGAGACAAATTCCTTGTGTGTTGTTAACACTTGCCCAGTAAAAGGGATTCTGATTGGTAGAATTGAGGAGGTCAATATAGGAGGCAACGTAACATGAACCTTAAAACTGTTTGGGAGCATCATTCAGTCCCATGGGCCAAGAAGGCCCAGTAGGGCCCCTTCAGCTTGATGGCATCCATCAACACTGGCGTCCAGCAACGGCTTTGCCTGGCATTGCCGCCGCGACAGGTACCGTCCACCTTACAAATCGCCACTCAGCTGCCTCAACAATGGAGACACTGAACATAGTCCACGTTTGGGGTGGAAGGAGATTTTTCACCTTAAAATGTAATTGCCAGCTGGTTAAGGAGACCAGTATTTGTTCAGGGGAGTTGGGACTGGTCAACTAAAGTGGGCCTACTGATGCCACTAACTCATACAATTTTGGCCATTCAGAGCTCACTGATATTATATGCTCGACATCTCTGTTCTGGACAGTCCGAAAAATATTCTTCAAGCATTCCTTCACGAGCCCATTTGTAAAACGGGAACACAAAAGGATCTGTCCCCCAAACTGGAAAAAAAATACAAAATGTGTACATAAGATTCACGTTTGATGTGTCCTAAAGAAAGCGTCGAGTTCAATTGATGGGATCCTAATTTAAGAAGCGATGCTATCATCAATCAAATGTTCATTTGTGTGTGTGCGTGTCGTAAAATGAGACGCACACACTATTTGCTCTTGTTGTGAACTTACTTCTATTTCAGCGCCCTCGAGGTGGTGAACGAGACCCTTCGCGTCACTTTAGACAAAAACGTTAAAGTGAATGTTAATAAACTCCATAATCCAATTAGTTAAAGTGTAAACGATGCGTGAGCTAAAGCTCTCCTTCACATTTTAGCATTGTAGCTCATTGCTATAGAACAGTAGACACCCGAGTGCGCTAAAGTAAGGCATGCTATTGTATGGGTTACGTCGCGGCCATATTGGTAAGGTCGAGGTTGCCTTTGAAGGCAATGCATGGACTTTGAAATTAGGTGTCAATTACTAATTTCTCAACCGATTTTTATTAAGGTGTCTGTTTTATCATCACTATAGCAAGTTGTATAAAATTAAAAACACATGATAACATTTAAAATGAGATATTTTTTTGTTCGGCATGTGAACGGGACTCACAGTTCGTTTGTCGTAATTTTGGGGTCTTTTAGGCAACCAGATGCAGCACATTCTGCATCCTTGGTCTTTTGGGTATCTTGCCGTCCACTTACAGGGAATGTGCTGACCTCTTTGACCTCTCTTCTCCAGCTTTGTGTCTACCTCGGCTGCTTCATTTTCTTTCTTCCCCTCCCCCTTTTATTCCCTTTCGGCCTGTCCAGCTCGGGATCGCCGCGCATCTTCCATGTGAGCCTATCCCTTGCTCATCTCAACTCGCAAAAGTTAAGCACTCAGAACCTCCAAACCAACATTGGTGTCCTTTGTTACGGCTGAATAGATTTTCTTCTTTATTATTATAATAGGTCAGGGTGTACCCTGCCTCTTACCCGAAAATAGATGCTGTAGGCTCTGCCACACCTGTGACCCTTGTGAGGATGAACAGGACAGAAAATGTATGGGTGAATGGAAAAACTTGCTAGCTCATTCACAAAAAAAAAAAAAAGACTCATGGCTGTATTGGCTCAAAAGGGCACTTCTACTCGATACTTAGTAAAGAATCTGAATACTTATGGCTGTGATATTTCAGTTTTTCTTTTTCTATAAATCTGAAAAAAATGTCAAAAATGTATTTTATTTCTGTCAGTAAGGGGTGCTGTGTTTACATTAATGTGGAAAAAATAAATGATTTTAACAAATGGCTGCAATCTAAAAAAAAAAAAAAAAAGAGTGGAAAATGTAAGGCTGTCTGAATACTTTCCGTACCCACGATACAGTGCCTGGTGAAAATATTTGGCCCCCTTGAACTTTGCAACCTTTCACCACATTTCAGGCTTCAAACATAAATATAATTTATTATTTTTTTTTTTGTCAAAAATCAACAAACAGTGGGACACATTCATGAAAATTGTCACGATGCGGGGCTCAAGGGAGGACCCAAATGCACGACTCCAGAGACAGCAGACAGTACAGAGGAAACCTTTATTCGGTCCGAGGTATGAGATCAGGTAGACAGTCCAAACAATCCGTAGTACCAGTACGAATGGGCTTACGAGGGTGGTCAATGAACAGGCGTGGGTCGGTGCACGGAGGTCAGAAGTCGAGAAAGCAGGAGTGCGGGAACGAGGCATGAAGAGCAACGATCTAGCGGAGTATCTGTTGTCCCCCGGGTCCTATTTGTACTGGGTCTGATCAGTGGTCATGAGGCGCAGGTGTGCACCTTCTGATTAGACGGCCACGCCCAACCCTGGCTGGAATCCAGGAGCATGACAAAAATGTATTGGATATTTTCAAGTTTTCTTAACAAATAAAAACCTAAAAAGTGGAGCGTGCAATATTGTTCGGCCCACTTGCGTTAATACTTTGTAGCGCCACCTTCTCCTGCAATTACAGCTGCAAGTTGCTTGGGGCATGTCTCTATCAGTTTTGCACATCGAGAGACTGAAAATCTTGCCCATTCTTCTATGCAAAACAGCTCGAGCTCAGTGAAGTTTGATGGAGAGCATTTGTGAACAGCAGTCTTCAGCTCTGCCTTCAGAATCTAGATTGGATTCAGGTCTGGACTTTAACTTGTCCATTCTAACACCTGGATAGGTTTATTTGTGAAGCATTCCATTGTAGATTTGGAGTTACGTTTTGGATCATCGTCCCGTTGGAGGAGAAATATCCGTCCCAGTATCAGGTCAGGTCTTTTGCAGACTCCAACAGGTTTTCTTCCGGAATGGTCCTGTATTTGGCTCCATTAATCTTCCCATCAATTTGAACCATCTTCCCTGGCCCATATCACGAGGCCGCCACCACTATGTTTGACAGTGGGAATGGTGTGTTCATGGTGATGAGCTGCGTGGCTTTTACGCCAAACATATTGTTTTGCATTGTGGCCAAAAAGTTCGATGTTCAATTTCATCTGACCAGAGCACATTCTTCTGCATGTTTGGTGTGTCTCACATGTGGCTTGTGGCAAACTTGAAACGAGATTTTTTTTTTAATGGATATGTTTGGGAAATGGCTTTCTTCTTGCCACTCTTCCATAAAGGCCTGATTTGTGCAGTGTAGGACTGATTGTTGTCCTATGGATAGACCCTCCCACCTCAGCTGTATATCTCTGCAGGTCATCCAGAATGATCATGGGGCTCTTGGCTGCATCTCTGATCAATCTTCTCCTTGTTCGAGGTGAAGGTTTAGAGGGATGGCCGGGTCTTTGTAGATTTGCAGTGGTCTGATACGCCTTCACAATGCTCCTTGACATGTTTCAAGCTTAGGAACTCTTTTTGTATCCAAATCCGGCTTTAAACTTCTCCACAACAGTACCTTGGACCTGCCTGGTGTGTTCCTTGGTCTTCACGATGCTCTCTGCACTTTAAACAGAACCATGATACTATCACAGAGCAGTCTACCTGTCTACCGAGTCGTGCATTTGGGTCCACACTAGAGTTCTGGTTATGACAGAATGGTAGGTTCATTCAAGACTTTATATTGTTCTGAAGTGCGAGAGTGTGTTGTCTGTTTATATGTAGCCTGCAATCGGCCGGCCTCTCACCCAGAGTTGGCAATTAGTTGAGATAAGCGCCAGCACCCCAGTGAGGCTTAGCGGTAGAGAAAATGGACGGATAATTACATTGTAAAAAGATCGAGAAGTCACATCCAATGTGGCGGATGATAAGACGCATGATGGCGGGGGGGGGGCGACCATACGTACGGAAAGAATCCTCAGAAATCTACGGTTAGGTTAGTCAGTTAGTTGGTGGAGGCAAAGGTCCCATCAAAGGCAACGTTTGGAGCTCGAAAATAAATCCTAATTTGATTTCATAATCGTGCTATCAATAAAGAATGTTTAAAAGATTTGTCTGGTTATTTTGTTTTCTTGTAAATGAGACTTTCAATAAAGACTGTTGAAAAAACGCTGCTTCGCCGGTTAAAGGTCCGGTTGTTTCATGTACTTCCGGGTTGCTCCGGAGCTATTGAAGTCAGTTGAGTTTGCAGTTCGCACTTTGTTGAAAACAATCAGGCGAACAATCGGCTGCATTGTGAAGATTTGCCAATTTGAACGGTGGGGGCTCGTCGCTAGTTTTGCCTTCGGCGAAACGCACTTGACGTTTTTCCGTCCCTCTGTGCGGCTAATGAAGACTAAGCTAAGCGTGCTAACCGACGACCATCTGCTCGTCTGTTTTCGTCTTTCGGTGAAAGCGTTGAGAAGGAAAATCTCCAACATGGGCTCCAATGAGCGCTGTCAGTAGCGGGTACGTTTCTAGCAGACCTAGTTGGAACGTTTGTTTTTTTTTTTTTTTGTTTTTTTTTTTTGTTTGTTTTTGCTGTTGTTGTTGTGTTTGGAGGAGCTCCCTCGACGACGATTATTTATGTCGAGGCCCAAACTAGTTCCACCATCATCTCCTGCTCCTCCTTACGCTAAGATTGAGGTCTACTCGAAAATTTGCACCAGCGTCCAATCTCACACGTGAAAACAAACCCTTGGATTAGTTTTCGTTGGAAGCAAATCTGAAAGTCGATTCTCACAAAAGTGTTCACGCGCAACCTTACCAGTTGCCGTAAATGACCATTTGTCAAAATACTGAATCAATTTGGGCTTTAACTTGTGGAGCTAGGTAGTTACTTGAAATGAAAAACCTCTACATATTCAAGTCAACTCGAGTATTTTGCTAGATTTCTCGACTGTTGCATTCAGTTTGTGACTCTCTGGTAACCCCCTCCCCGATTGTCTGACAGATATTAGCTGGAAATAATCCAGTCCTGGGGGAAATTTGGGACAGTGATGTGTCAAATGACGCAACTTGCCATAAAGACGCCACTTAAACATTGGAGAGAAGAGCAGCACAATCGGTCGTGTACATCAGTCTTCAGTTGTGAATTCGTTTGTCCAGGATGCTTTTTAAGGCCTTTGAAGTGACTCTTGCTTTTTTCTGTTGACATCAAGATAGCGGCCACTCGCTATGGTCGTAAGGTTAAACGGTTCCACGTTGACTTGAAGACCGTATACTGTCTTTTCGTACTGGCTCGCTTCTACTATTTGTGTCGTAGACTAAAGACGAGAAATAGTCCAGAAGCCATGCTGACTTAGAAGTGGCCGGCCGCAGTGACCTTTCACCCGCTTCCCATCGGCTGGCAGACCTCATCCGGTGACGACCATGTCTGACAACCAGCCCAACAACAACGTCCCGCTCAACAACAACAACAACAACATGGGGCCCAACAGGATCCGCAACCCCAACATCAACCAGAACCCCCTCATCAACGTTCGAGACCGCCTCTTCCACGCGCTCTTCTTCAAGATGGCCGTCACCTATGCTCGCCTCTTCCCGCCGTCGTTTAGGAGGGTCTTTGAGTTCTTCGTGCTCCTCAAGGTGACGTCACTCCACCTTCCTACTCACGTTCTGTATCGGCATGGTCAGCGCTGGCTACCGCTCTGCTGACATGATAGACTTTTGTGATTTTATCAAAGGGAAGCTAAACCCAAAATGTTTAGAGCAAGAATGGTGTATGTACTAGTTTAAAAAAAAAAAAAAAAAAAAACTGCTGTTTTTATGAATTGTGTGTGTGTGTGTGTGTTATATAATCATTAAGCAACGTCATGGAGGCGCCATGTTGGTTGAAACATCTTTCACTGCAGACCTGCAATGATGACGGAGGGCAACCTGCTACCGCAGCGCTCAGTTGAACTATCAGGCTCAGCAGTGTCCCTCACGATTGAATCTTTTTTTTTTTTTTTTTTTCTTTTTCTGGGGGAATAACTGGTGAAAGGAGTTCACTTACATTGAGTAAAACGGCTGCGTACTAAATGGATGGCTATAACGCCCACCATGCTTCGCTGTTGGTTGACAGGCGATGAGCAGTTCCTGGTTTTCTTCACACATACCGCTTAGAATTAAGGCAAAAGAGTTCAATCTTGGTCTAATCAAACTGGAGAATCTTATCTCTCGCCATCTTGGAGTCCATCATATTTTTTTTTTTTTTAAGAGAAACTCCATGTGGGCTTTCAGGTGTCTTGCACTGAGGAGAGTCTTCCTTCGAGCTAGTCTTCCACCGACTGGTGGAGGGCTGCATGATGGTTGACTTTCTTGAACTTTCTCCAATCTTCTGAGTGTGTTTGTGGAGCTCAGCCACAGCGATGTCTGTTGACCTCTCTCACTAAGGCTCTTCTCCCCCGATTGCTCAGTTTGGCCGTCCGGCTCTAGGAATGGTTCCGGTCGTCCCAAACCTCTTCCCTTTCAAAATTATGGAGGCCGCTATGCTCTTAGGAAACTTCAGTGCAGCGGAAATTTTTTTTTTTTTTTTTTTTTTTTTTTTGTTTTTTGTGGTAACCTTGGCCAGTTCTTTGTACCTTGCCACAATTCTGCCTCTGAGCTCTTGAGACACTGCCTCCCTCCCTCAATTGCTCTGACATGCACCGTGCGCTAGAACTGGCCCGTCTCATGTAGACGTGTGTGACTTTCCACATCAAGTCCAATCAGTTCTAATCAAACTCAGGTGTAGAACCATCTTAAAAACGTCAACTATTCTGTATTTTTTTTTCCTGTCAATTTAGGTGCCTCTGTGTACATTCATGAAGAAAAATATTTGAGCAAATTTCTTCAATGTGACCAAAAAATGTAAGGTGGTCTAAATACTCTGCGTACACACTGCAAGCACATACTATACTGTCCCGTCTTTCTTTCAGACTTGAGCACTGCTGCCCCAAACACTCCCAATTTGTCTCATTGTGTACTAGACAGACAACAATTTACTTTCCTCCTCTTCATTAGGTTAATGTGCTCTTTTTTTGTCTTCTCTTCCTGAATTATTTCGTTATCTTTCCACTGTCTCCCCTTTGTTTTTTCTGTCACCCACTTTCAAACTTTAGGGTTGGATTGGCAAGTAAAAAAAAACTGCCAAAGAACAGTGGCAGTTTAAAAGCTCTACCGTGCCACAATAAAACTGTTTGAGCATAAAATGCATACGTTGTACTCTCTGCCAGCTGAAGAGGGGGGAGGGGTGGGGGATGACAGAGCTATTCAACTAATTAGCATTTTCCACTTTACAAGGCATGTGGCAAAATTCACTGGTGTCAACGGAGTAGCGCACGTTCTAATACAGGAAATGGTCCTTACGTGGACTGTAAGTGTAAGAGGTTTAAATTCCAATGATGTCTGCTTGTCATCATCAGGCTCTCTTTGTCCTTTTCATCCTGGCCTACATCCACATCGCCTTCTCTCGCTCGCCCATAAACTGCCTGGAGAGAGTGAGGGAGCGCTGGCCTCGCGACGGGATCCTTCGCGTGGAGATCCAGCGGAACTCCAGCCGGCCGCCTGTCTTCCTGCAGTTCTATGACTCGCAGGAGGAGGGCGGCGGTGGCGGAGAAACCTTTGCTGGCCTGAGTCTGGCGGCGCTGCAAGAAGACGACGATGATGAAGAGGAGGAGATGATGCTGGACATGTTTGACAACAGCTCAGTGCAGGTGAGGAGATGTCCTGATAGAAATCTCCTGGCCGTCTCATACGGACTCGCTCAGGGGGCTAAAACTCTAAACACATCTTAGGTTTCGTACACACGCACAGATATATATATATATATATATATATATATATATATATATATATATATTTTAATCTGAGACAGACCCCACAGCCGCCTATCCTCACAACGGGAGGGAGTGCTGGATTCTATCCCGGCTATCTTCGGGCAATAGGCGGGGTACGCTCCAAAATGGTTGCCAGTCACATTGGGGCACATTGAAACAGACAACAATTTGCACACACTTCATACCTGTGGGCAATTTAGAGTCTCCAATAAACCTCCCACATGTTTGCGTTTTTGGCATGTGGGAGGAAACCAGAGTGCCCGCAAAAAAACAAGCAAGCGCGGTTAGGACATGCAAACGCCACACAGGTGGGGTCGGGATTTGAACCCCGTCCTCAGAACCGGGTTGGCAGACGCTATTACCGGTCCAATGGCGCCGCCACAGACCCTAAATATAAGTTTTGGTCATATTCTGTGTGTGTGTGTGGTGTCAATACTGAACCCACACGTGCAAAGATTCTGTTAAAAGGGCAAACTGATGATCACAAGCTAAGTGTTCAAAAGGTGAGAACTAAAATATCACTATATATGCACACACACACACACACAGACACGGTATTATTAATATCAGACGGAGTCAACGCTGGCAAGAGTTCACCTCCGTGAGCCGACTCGTGGCTAATGTCACAGCCGTCCAATTCTTTCTGCTCGCCGCAACAATGACAATTTAACGAATCCTGAAAAACTACACTGTCCATTATATCCACGAAACGACTTTTCTGTCTAGTAATTATCATGATAGGTATAAGTAGAAATGTTTGAGGACATGAGAATATATTTATCAGGCCTGCTCTTTCGTTGCTTCAGGAGCAATTCTACAGCTTTCGCAGAGTCCGCTTTCCTTTCGACAGCATTTTTACGATATGGTAAAATGACCTTGAATTAGTTGGCGTTCTCATGAATACTGTTGAAGCCAGAAGTTTACGTACACTTTAATAACACAGCATTAAATTGTGGCATTTAACAAAATGAAATTGTTTTGGTGATCCTGACTGACTTGAAACAGGAGAGGTTTAGCCTGATTTGACTTCAGACTGAGACAAAAAATGAAATGTATTTGCACAGTGGATGTAAACTTCTGGCTTCAACAATGTCAATTGAAGACTATCAATTGCCCGTAAGTGTGAATTGTTGTGTGTTTCCCGTGACTCCACCTCTTGCCCCGAAGATAGCTGGGATAGGCTCCAGCACGTCCGTGACCCTAGTGAGGATAAATGGTACAGAAAATGCACGGATGGATAAAAATAACTCAAAATGGTTGATGTTCAAAATCTGAGCATCTTGCAAAAAAAAAAAAAGACCCTGAAATTGTGCCTTTTTTTTTTTTTTTTTTTTTTTAACTAAAAGTTGATTTAATGAAGAACAAAACCTTCATCTTTCTAATGCCATTCCTCAGCACTGCCTGTTATGATCCACGCTGTTTCACCTCCGCTCGGGACTCTTCTCCTCCTATTCAAACTACTACTTGTTTGAAATTGTCTGGCACATTTGCAGTCCTACTGTTTCATGAATGACTTCCAATTTTTTTTATTTCCCAGCAGTGCCTGTCAGGCTCATAATGTAATCGCAGCTGGTCAGAAGTTTTAAAATTTTGACAGAGGTGGATGCTTTTCCCAATCAAATATGCTGGCGCAGTGTAACGTTCGTGATGTAACTTGCACTCGCAAGCCTCAATTGAAGTCCAAACGTCACCCCACCAGTTTGAGCTGGACCTGGAGCCTCGTCTGAAGCCGTCTCTGATTGGACGAGCGGGAGTAGGGGAGGCGGGAGCGGCAGGCGGGACCAACGACAGCCGGGACGTTTCCTTCAGTCACATCGCCAAAGGTAGGCGGTGGCTTGGCCTGAAGCTCCGCCTCCCCACCGTTCATCATCACACTCGACGCTTTCATCTTGCAGGCTGGCCGCAGGAGGAGTACATGGTGGAATATTCTCTGGAGTACGGCTTTCTTCGTCTGTCGCAGAGCACGCGGCAGAGGCTCAATATTCCTGTCATGGTCGTCACCCTGGGTGAGATGCTATCTTGGGGCGCTCCCGCGAGAAGTGGTGTGACTCTGAACACCGTATGACTCTAAATGCCGCTTTTCCTTTCAGATCCCACCAAGGACGAGTGTTTCGGCGACGGCTTCAGTCGCTTCCTGCTGGATGAGTTTTTAGGTTATGACGACATTCTGATGTCCAGCGTCAAGGCGCTGGCTGAGAACGAGGAGAACAAAGGTGCCAAACGGAGGATAAACGGCAGCCGTCTGATGCCAAAGATCACGTGACCCCTCGTCATGATTTCTTGTGCGCAGGCTTCCTCAGGAACGTGGTCTCTGGAGAACATTATCGCTTCGTCAGCATGTGGATGGCCAGAACGTCCTACCTGGCCGCTTTTGTCATCATGGTCATCTTTGTAAGCCTTCCATCTTCGCCAGTCCACTCTTGTCCATTCCAGTAAAGTTCATCCCGTTTACCCCATTCCAGGCCATCAAAGTCCATGCCCGTCCGCAAGTCTAGTCATTCTAGTCAATGGCAGTCTCTTCTAGTTCATTTCATCGTAGTTGGCTTTGGCTGTCTGGATTCACTGAGTTATATAATCAGCACTTGGATTTCTTTTGGGCTCAAACATGAACACAAGTATGTTTAAAAAAAAAAAAAATAATAATAATAATAATAATTGAAAAATGTTGACGAGGCACTAGGCGATAAATCAGAAGCCATGTTGTGCTTGCTTTTTATTTTATTTTATTTTTTTTTTACATTTGCTTTTGGTGGAGACTGAAGAGTTACACTGTGATGAGCCCGAATGTTGTTCTGCCTATCAGCGCCGGTGGTGCCCAAGACCCGAGTTGATGTTTGTGCTCTTTTTCAGACTCTGTCTGTGTCCATGCTGCTCAGATATTCGCACCACCAGATCTTCGTCTTCATTGGTCAGTTGCCATGGAATAGAAGTACATTTAAACACAAATGCACAACGAACTCCACCCAAACTCCTCAAAGGGCTACAATATTAGGAACACCTCTCCATATGACCCACTGGAATTGTGCATGCAAAGTAACACCGCTGTTGTCTTTGTTTAACATGATTTTCTTCTCAGTTGACCTCCTTCAGATGTTGGAGATGAACATGACTATTGCCTTCCCAGCAGCCCCCCTTCTCACAGTTATCCTCGCCCTCGTGGGTCAGTTCACTTCTTTTTGTCGTGTCACATGTCATTCACAGCCCATGCTTTTGAAATTTGCTTGCCGAGAGGCCTTGTCCTCAAACGGGGGTGAATCCCTCATTGCACCTTGAGGTTCATCACACATTTCGCTTCCTTATTAAAAGGGTTTAGTTTTACGGATGTTTACCACATCATTCTTTATGCGCGCCTGATTCATTCACGCCATAATGGCGCCACTAAAGCGTAACTTCTGCTGTCTTTGATCATATCCAAAAGTTAAACTATTTCGCTTTTTCGAGGTTTGGGACGACCAGAACCTTTCCTGGAGCAGGCTTCTTGATATAGTGCTCCAGTTAACCGGACTGTCTTTTTTTCGGGGGCGTGGAATAAATTGCGATGCTTTGAATAAGCAATAGGTGAGCCGCCAAGTAGAGGGTTTATTGTATTCCAACATGAATGCAAAATACAGTGTTCCAAATGCATAATTTCCCCCAAATAAATGTTATGAGAACGTTAAAGGGTATCTACTTGTGACGTTGGAATGCCTTTGGACATATTTCTGAGGGGAGAAGGGAGGGGTTACAAGTTCTTCTTAAGAGAAGTGTTTGGAGTAAGTCGGGTGCAAAGCCATTTGGCTTCCTGGAGAGCAGTTGCCCTGCTTTGGAGAACACTTTCTCATGGTACTGAGGTGGAGGGAATACATAAAAATGTCATTGCCAGCTTGTACAGCATGGGAGAAGTGTATTGTTGATCGTGGGTTCTTGAAATGTTACCCTCAGCCACGTAGTGCTGGACCGCAACAATGGCATCGGCAGGTGTGTTGGAATTCTTGTTCCTTGTCCAGCTGCTGCCACAGGTGGTTAGCTAAGGAAACAATGCAAGAGTTTTTGCCAAGGCTTACAAGGAGATAACGTACAAATACATTACATGTCTGAACAGTACAAATACATGACTTGGCTCGGATAAGAGGCACAATGTCTTCAGTTCGCATCCAATCAATTCCCTGAGGATGAAATGAGAACGAGAATGGGGCAACTCAAAGTTGTGGCCCAATGTTGGGTCCGAAAGGGTCGGACGATGAACGGCTATGTGGCAGTCACACCTCATTTGCTGACGTTATTTTCTGTCATCAGGTATGGAGGCCATCATGTCGGAATTTTTCAACGATACCACGACGGCCTTTTACATCATCCTCATTGTGTGGTTAGCCGATCAGTATGACGCCATCTGCTGTCACACCAACACCAGCAAACGCCACTGGCTGAGGTGAGTCACCTGACAACCCTGTTACCACGCCCCACGTCCCCTTCTCGCCCAGTTGACTTTTTTTTTTTTTTTTTTAGGTTCTTCTATTTATACCACTTTGCCTTCTACGCATATCATTACCGCTTCAACGGCCAGTACAGCAGCCTGGCGCTGGTCACGTCGTGGCTCTTCATCCAGGTCAGTCGACAATTTCACTTTTCCCGCGCAAGTCAGGTGGGGCGGGGCCGTATGGCCACCGTTAGCCCCGGAGAATTCAAGTATTTGGCCAAGGTCGCCTATGACAGAAAAAGTAATGTGACAAAACTTGGAGTCTGTTGGAAGGAAGGACCACTTCGATCTGAGGAGAAGTCAGTGAGAATTTTTAAAATTGGAAAATGGCTTCTGAAGAAATTGAGTTTGTGTGTGTGTGTGTGTGTGTGTGTGTGTGTTACAGGGAAGGTTTTAATGATAGAAAATATGGTGAGTTTGCCTTCAATATCATGTCAAACACTTGGATTTGATACTTTCCACACGTCTCGGCCCTTGTGATTCCTGTGCTGGTCAGGGAAGCCCTTCTCCGATTGGCTGAGAAGTTTCAGTTGAAAACGTCCCCCGCTGAGCTGGCACGGCTCCAAATTCCTCCAAAAGAGGCTTCTGGAGTGCTCGTTCCACGTTTGAAGAAAATTCCACAAAGGTTGCGGCCACTTGTCATATTGCTTCTGTCGTGTCTGGATTAGACTACGAGAGATTTGGTCCTTCACCCTGGCGCAGTGTCGGACTGCCGCAGCCGTCAAATCTTGCCGTATTTTGGCCAGGCAGCCGAAACCCACGCGACAGTATCCAATCTTTTGCAATTTCTGGGCTTTATCTTGTCAACTGTGGCGAGCACAACAACAACAACGAGCTGTGGCAAGGTGTTTCTAAAAAAACAAAAAAAACTAAACCAAAAAACGACTTCTTCTTCTTTGTCTTTTGGCTTGTCCCGGTAGGGGTCGCCACAGCTTGTCATCTTTTTCCATTTAAGACTGTCTCGTGCATCCTCCTCTCTGTCACCCACAGTCCTCATGTCCTCCCTCACAACAGCAATCAAGCTTTTCTTTGGTCTTCCTCTCTCTCGCTCTTTTGCTTGGCTGCTCCATCCTCAGCACCCTTCTAGCAATATATTCGCTCTCTCACCTCTGAGCACGTCCAAACCATCTACGTCTGCTTTCTCTCACCTTGTCTCCAAAACATCTGACTTAAAAAGAAAAAGACTGGAGTAAAAAAAAAAAAAAAAAAATGTGTGGTGCTTGGGAGATGACTGGGGCTGTACATTCCCGTGACTTCACAACAGCTCAGAGGCAGCCTGCGCTAGCACCAACATATGCACGAAACTGGCGTTCTCTTAAATCGCATTCTAAAGCTTCGGTAAACGTTGGTTTGTGTACGTGTCTAAATGTTGTCAACGGCGATGACGGGAGATGATGCGACTTTGCTTCGCGCAGTCCTATTGGACGATGTTACTCTGCGCTGTCGTTTATATTTTATATTTCCTGGAAGATTTGAATGCCATTTATTGTCATACAAAAGACTAGAATGGAATTGAAGAGCCTCTCCTGTATCGAAGTACACAGAAAATAAATAAAAACACACGTGAAATGGATTGCTCAAGATATCGAAAATGCAAAGGCATGAGCCGTGCTGTAAAGAGCTGTCACCTGACCTGAAGGCATACTTGGGGCCCCTGCGGGGTGAACGGACCTGGCTGTTCATCAGGGGTTCTGATGTGGAGAAACCCTGATGCTTTTCCTCACACACACACACAGTTTATATACAGAACCTCATATAGTCCAGTACAGCCCCGGCGTATCTGACCAGGTTCCCAGTCCGTCTGTCCTGGAGTTCACATAGTGCAGTTTCTGGCCTCATTGCTTCAGCCTAGATCTGCGTCCGAGCGGCATCTGGTCTGACTCACCGACGTGGGGGAAGGAGGGTGGTTCTGTAGCCATGCTTTATGTTGGAGTGCACGTGGTCGAAAGTGTTTCCACCCCTTGTTGGACCTTAAATGTGCTGGTGGGACTTCGGAGGGAAGTCTTCAGATTGGTCTTGGCTATAATGTGAACACCTTCAGGGTGGTCCCAGTGCTGTTGATTCCTGACGTTCAGCAATAGAGAGAGCGCAGCTTTGGCGTTAGCATCCGATGGGAAGTAAGCAGCCATAATGAGGGCTACAGTTAGCTCCTTCGGGGCGTAAAAGGGCCGGTATTGAACAGACGTACTCATATCGGGGGAACGGTGGTTCTCTGTAACCGTGCTGTTGTTTGCACCGGTCGTCAGAGCTCCCCATCCACCTCTGGTTTTGTCTTGAATTTTCATCCCGATCCCGGGAGTCCCATGTGCGGCCCGCTAGCCGCACGCTAGCATTGGGAATGTTCGGGTGATGATGAGGACGCAGCTTGATTGTAAATTGTAATTCCAGTTCGTCCATTGTGTTGGCGATGGATCTGGCGTTGGTGAGCTACAGGCTCTGAAGAGGTGGTCTATGTAGGTTGTTCTTCAGCCTAAGGAGGGGGCCGGACCAACTGCCCCACTTCTGCTTCCTCTCCCTCCTCCATTTGCACCGCTTCGCTGGCCCAGCTAAATCGGTAGCGAGCCCGGCGATCTCGCTAGCTCGCCGAGAATGTTGTTTGAGGTGAAAGTCGCTCGAAACTGCTATTTTGTGTCAGTTTCCGAAGTCCAAAGGTTCCTGGTAGTTGTAGCCGTGTAGTCCCAAGGAGTAAGTATGTGAGTAAAAAAAAAAAAAAAAAAAAAAAGGACAAAATATGAATAGAAGCAATGATCTGGCGAGCCATAATCCCTGGCGTCCTTGTGCACCGCCATCTTCCAATCTCACATTCTCGACTCACTGTAGGGACTATCGGGGGGCCAAATTGTCGGTTGTAGATTGTCACGCTCCAAGTTGTGTTGTTTCTTGCATCATCTGACAAATCAACCACAAACACAAAACCTAGCCTAGCCTAATACAAGATACAGTAGTGTCTGCTAATCTCGGCATTATTTGTGGACATATTATATTTTGTTGATTTTCTTTATGTGGTGCAGCACTCAATGATCTACTTCTTCCACCACTACGAGCTGCCCGCCATCTTGCAACAGATTCGCATCCAGGAGATGCTCCTGCACAACCAGCAGGCGGGGCAGGCCGACCACACGGCGCTACAGGACAGCCTCAACAACAACAACAACGCCGCCGGCGGACCTCCGCCGGAGCCCTCCGCCGCCGCTCTCCGGCCGCAGCTGGAAAGTCCCCCGGCCGCCTCTGCCGGCGAGGTGCGCTCGGAGCTCAACTGGGTGGCTCAGACGGCCGCCGTTATCACGGAAGCGCTGGTGTCCTCCGGCCAGGAGGGGGCGACGAACGCTGAAGGCGGAGAGGTGGCCGCCTTCTGGGTAAGAGGAGGAGGATCAGATGGCGATGGGGGTGGCGCTAGTGGAGAAATGGAACCTTCGGCGGCGGCAGGAAGCACCGTCGCCCTAATCTGCCCCCCCACCCAAACAGACTGCACAGCGCAGCAGCAGAGCCCCACCCACATTTCCTGAGACGACGCGACGTCGTCCCCTATCGCGCGCAGCGGAAGACAATAATCCGAAAGAATCAATGGGCTTTGTCGAAGAAGGCCCGATGAACTGCTTTCCGAAACGAGTCGCGTGACCTCGTCACCTATCTGTAATCATGGCTTGACGTGCTTTTAGTTTGAATAAAACACACTCGTTGTTTGCCTTCTGAACCTCGTCTGGTCCCGTCAGCCTAAATGGGTGTGGTCACTGCACCGGAGGAGGGGGTCGCTCAAACGTATTGAAGGAGGAAAATGTCCTTTTCCAAACACGATGCCCGCGAGCTCATTCAAACATATTGGATCAGAACTCACGTCTTTTTTTTCTCTCTCTCTCTCTCTCAAATTCTTTTACCTCATTGTCAGGCACAGGTGCTCCACCCAAAAATTGTACCCATTGCCAAATCATTATTAAATGAATGTCTTTCTGTGAACACGACACATTCGGTAATCCAATTATTCACGTAGACCCGATCTCAAATGTCAACTCACCCTATGTTCGAGTGACAAGTGTGCCGCTCGGACCGAATCAAGCACTCTGATTTGAAATTATTCGTCAGTTCGTCAGGACGCTTATCCTGTTGGGAGCTGTGGTAATTTAGGGGTGAAAGGAGGAGCGCCCTGAACTGGTCGCCGGTTTGCCGCAGGGCACGTCTCGAGTTGGTTTCGTCCTTCATCACGAAAGGCTGTCAAAGGGATTCACGGGCAATGATTGACAACATACTCGAATGCAATCGTCCCCTCCCGCCCAAATTCAGGCAAGGAAAACCTCGAAACTCGTTTGGAGAGAAAGGCCCAGGCTGCAATGCAACACGTCCGCTGCTGCGTGATACTCTTTCAAGACAGATCCCACAGAGTCCATTTCAAGAGAGGCTGGCCCGTACGGTACCAGAGACCGCTGCGGTCTTCTTTCTGGCTTGCCGACCTGTGTGGGATTTTGCAAGTGCTGTAACAGGAGATCGGGAGCAAATGTGTGCTGGTAAAAACGGCGGAATTTGTAGTGGATGTGCAAAGGGCAGAAAGAAACATCACAAAAGTCGAGGCAAGACAACAAACGCGTGGAGCCGTGGACAAGATTTGCACCCCGAAGCCGAAATCGCTTCAAGTCCCGAGAATGCGGCTTGCGACACCCCTTTTTCATCCACAGTGAGGAGCAGGCGTGTGAGCACCCCCTAGTGGATACATGTGCACGTGCCTGTTCTCTTTCAAACGGTCACATTTGGACTCGCTCTCCGTCTGTGTTTGTTTAGTTCGAAACGACGTCATGTCAGAGGAGGAGTTTTCTTCTTTGAATGTCCTCCGGAGGTGATCGTTGCCAAGTCACGCGTTTCGCAGAGCAGATTAGTCTCCAACGGATCAATGTGGATGTTGCCGTCAGCGGCGTCACGATTTGGAGCTTACCTGGAGATCAACCGCGGATGTCTAACACGCACGCGCGCGCAGAATTCGCACTGGCATTTCGCGCACGCGCACATTTGACGCTGCGGCATCTTCGTTTTCGCGAGCAGCGGACAAGACTGAAGGCAGGTCGGGACTCATTTCTCGTCTTGTTTTTGTGTGCGCGCGTGTTCAGGGTGACAGTCCAACATCTGATCAGGTGAGGCGCGCTCGTGTGCTTATGACAAACAAGGATTTCCCTCGAAAGAGCACATTGATGTTTGATCGCACGGTTGAAATGTGACAAAATGATCTTTAGCATGGGGCCACGCCCCCTCTGTCGTGCACGTTTCGCTTCAGTCGGTGTGCGTCTCGTTTGCCCGAGTGTGCAGTTGCGTGGGGATCGTGTGCGTGCTCGTGACTGGATGCCCGCCATACGCCTGCGTATTGTATAGACAAATGTGTACATTGATAAGATCATTTCTCGGACGGGAGTTCTAGATGTGTGTGTGGAAATCTATATGCGCTCTCTGGGTGAGAAGCAGTGTATAATAACCCCCCCCCCCCCCATAGAGAAACTCTTTCATTCATTTTCGTACCGGTCTTCCACGCTAGGGTACAGGCGTGCTGGATCCCATCCCAGTTGTCTCTGGTCGACGATACTTTTGGATTAAAAAAAAAAAAAAAAAAATTAGACCGGGCGGCCCCCGGGCCAAAAACGGCCGAGCTGATATTTTGCGGTCCCCACCTTAATATGAAAGTCTCGTGTTCGAGTTTGACACAATGGCCCTTTTTCAGCGTTGTGTGGAGAGCTGACAAACCGACCAATCGCGGCGTTTGACATCGACGAAGCTTGATGCAAGCACAGAAACATTTTTCAATCAAAGAAAGTTACAGCAGTGCTCCCGTGGAGAGTTGTACGAGTACTTATGCACACAACTTGTTTTCTTTTGTGTTGGAAAAAAAAAATCAACATTTGAGAAGATTGCCTTTTTTTTTTCACATTTCTAATTTAATCTGCTCGCGCTGAGGCTGCAGCCCAACCTCAAGCAGTCTCTTCCTCCAGTGGCCTTGAAGTAAATTTAGCTCGAGACCCCTATTGTTTTTTTTTTTTTGCTTAGAAATAGTTTTAGGCTCTTCAAACATTTCAAATAAAACGCACACATGGATAATAAAATGGAAAAATGTAAGTCACTGATGGTATAGTGCTACGTACACACGCCTGACTTCAGCGCGGGCAGCGTGAGATCGATTCCCGCCGAGTGATGGTGTCGATACGTGCGCTGCAAGTCACTGGCGACCAGTTCGGGGTGTAGTCTGCCTTTCGCCCAAAGGTGGCCTGGTTAGGCTCCAGCAGTCCCGTGACCCTCGTGAGGATGAGCGGCTTGGAAAATGGACGGATGCTCGCTTGCACGTCTGGTCACCCACCGTGTGTGCCCCCGATTGGCCAATTGATCCTCGTGTACGGCGCGCTTCATGTTGCGAGTGTATCCAGTACGTGTGCGTGTTGTGCGTTTCAGGATGATGCCGATGACGAGCTCGCCGTCAGACAAGATGAAAAAGAAATGGTCCAAAGACAGCCTCACTCTGTTGCCGTGTTTCTACTTTGTGGAGGTACGCACGCAAAAGGCACCTGGCACCAAGTACGTACGGCAAACGCGCGCGGTTAACGTGATTCGTCACGCAGCTCCCCATCGTGGCGTCGTCCATGGTGTCGCTGTACTTCCTGGAGTTGACGGACGTGGTGCGGCCTCCGCAAGTGGCCTTTCGCTGCCACGACCGCGATCTCAGCAAACCCTACGTGGACGGAGGGGACGAAATGATTCCGCTGCTCATGCTGCTCAGCCTCGCCTTCGCCGGGCCGGCCGCTTCGGTACCCTCGCCGCGTCCCCCGCGGTGACCCCCCCTCGGGCTGACTCGTCCCGTTGCGCTTGTGTGTGGCGTCAGATCATGTCGGTGGAGGCGTTCCTTTACTTTCTGCAGTCCCGAAGCAAAGGACGGCAAACGGAAGGCAGCATCAACGCGGGAGGCTGCAACTTCAACTCCTTCTTACGGAGGACCGTCCGCTTTGTGGGTATGACGACAAAGCCACTTGGCCGGCCTCTGGAACCCTGCGGTACCGCGCGTTTGGCTCCGACACCACAAGGGGGCCCCCGAGAGTAGCGTGAAACGCATTAAATGTTCGAATAAGTTAGTTGATTTCGATTTTTTTTTTTTTTTTTTTACAAACTAAACCTCTGCACGTGTTTACTGTTTTTTTGGGGTCTTATGATTCAACTTCCTTTTTTTCCCCATCCATCCCCCACATTGTTCAGGTGAGCTGTCCCAAGTTTTAAACGCAGCCCTCTGCAGGGCAAGTGAAAAAAGTTTGGATTTTATCAGCTCGGCAGATTCGTGAGACAACATTTCTGTCACTGGCTAATGCGTTTGTTTGCCTTTTCCACTCCACCTCCCCTTCCATCATTTTAGGCTCGATTTTCTCTGAAATAAACCTCGGCGCCAAATTCCCTTTCCCCACCTCTCGTAGCCCTGCTGCCGTCAGCCAGCGTAGACAATCTGATAAGAGTAAATGAACGCACAATTTAGCGCAATCCGGTATCTCCGTTCTCCCAATGCTTTACCGATTGGAATGCTGGCTCATTTCTAACGTAGTCCTTCTCATCCCTCCGAGGGAAATTCACTCCAGAAATTAAGGCCATTTTGTTTGGGGCCCCACGAAGGCCGGTGCCGGCTCTGTACCCGCTGTACCCCGATCCGGTCACGCGCCCCAGCTGACCCGTCCCCTCTGCTTTCCGTGCCGTCAGGCGTGCACGTCTTCGGTCTGTGTGCGACGGCGCTGGTCACTGACGTCATCCAGCTGGCGACGGGCTACCACGCGCCCTTCTTCCTCACCGTGTGTAAACCCGACTACAGTCACGTCTCCTGCGACGCCGACGCCTATGTGACCCAAGATGTCTGCTCCGGACACGACCGGCACGCCATCGCGGCCGCCAGGTGCGCCGATTGTTTTTCTGTCAGTCGGCACCTCGTCACTGACTCGTCTTCCCCTTTTCTGCCCGGACAGGAAAACTTTCCCATCGCAGCACGCAACTCTGTCTGCCTTTGCCGCAGTCTACGTTTCCGTAAGTCCCACTTGAGTTGTCGGGTTTTTTTTTTTTTTTTTTTAAGAGTTCATGGTCTGTTTTCGTTGATACTTTGGTTTCTCTGGTGATTTTCCTTTGTCTCCCGTGTTCTCGGGGTCTCATCACTTCCACCCGGTGTGGTCAGCCGTGGCCCTCGTGTCTCCTCAGCAAAAGACAGCAGACGGACTCAAGTGCAAAAACGTATTTCTGTCGTCCGGGCCACAGTACAAGGAAGTTAGAATCTTCAAAGGGTTTCACTCTTAATCCAAAAGGTTTTCCGTGTCCAGTTTTAAGTGTGAAGTCCTCCTACTTCGGGGCGTGTCCGTTGCTAAAATCGATCGCTAGTGCCCGCTTGATCCAGGGAAGCGTGCAGGGAAAAGGCACAAATTCAGGCCTAACCCAGAGCCCAGCGAAAATAAAAAGTATTCTCTTCCGGTGTGGGTTCTGAAATCTGACCGTAGTGATTTATTCGGTTCCTTCATTCTGTACCTGAGTCCGCTCATGACAGCAAGTGGAAGAATTGGCTAATTTCCATTAAGCATTTGAACGCACCAATGCCGCTCACGCGTCATGACGTCACTCCGAACATGCTCAAACGTAGCCTGGAAAAGTGGAGGCATCCTGCTCCACAGGGTCCAGTGGCATAACATCTCCGCCACCGAAGTAATCAAGCGGCTGTCAATGGGGGGGGGGGGGCGCTCATCTCCACAGACGAAGAGAGCGCCACATAGGACTCAGTGAACACAAACCGCGAACTAAATCCAAAAGTGCGATCGGACGATGAGGCACGTGGACGACGCACCAGTGGCTGGAGGTGAGCTGCGATGGCCTGACAAGATCCGATCGATTCGGTAAGGAAAACACGAGAGAAACCAAAACGTGGGTTAAAAACAGGCCCTGAAAGAAGAAACGCAAGGACAGCAAGGCGGTCATCATCGCGGACACGCATTAGCGTGCGTGGCAAGCCAAGTCAAAAAAATTCCATCCCGGCTGTGTGTGCTGTGTGCCCCCCGGCAGATGTATTTCAACTCCAGCATCCCAGACAGCACCAGACTGCTGAAGCCCGTCTTGGTGTTCTTGTTCGCCATGGCCGCCGCACTGACGGGCCTGACTCAGATCACGCAGCACCGCAGCCACCCCGTCGACATCTACGTGGGCTTCCTGATCGGAGCCTTCATCGCCGCCTACTTGGTGAGTTTTCAGTGTGAGAATCCACCTGGATGTTTGTTGCCAAGACAACCGCAGGCCGTTGCTGATTTGGGAGGCTGCCGATTCTCCCGCAGGCTTTTCACGCCGTGGGCAACTTCAAGTCTTCTGACATCACTCCGGAGCCGCCTCTTCCGCCCACCCTGGACGACCCTTTGCGAGCGCTGACCGAGCGCGGGCACGAGTCGGTCTATAACAAGGGCCCTGCCTCGGCCTCTGAGAGCAATGACGAGATCGCGGCGACCCCGGGACCCCTGGAGCGCTTGGATGGCGTGGGGCCGCTCCAGAGGGAGGTTGCGTCCACGGGGAGCCTGAAGAGGGCCAGTGTAGACGTCGAGCTGATGGCGCCGCGGAGTCCCATGGCCAAGGAAACCATGCTGACCTTCAGCAACACTTTGCCGCGGACCAACATCGACGTCGGCGACGCGATGCCGGCGACGGTCCGGCCTGTCCGGCCCGTCCAGCGACGTCTGAAGACGGTCCCCGTCCCGACGGACCCGGTCTCGTCGCGTTGTCTGTCGTCGGAATGGAAGCAGAAGTCCGCGGAAGGACGGGACGAGAGCAGCGATGACGGCTCAGAGGCGCCGAGGGACGACCGAAGCTCTCCTGTTCACGTCTGTCAGCCCGCGTCGTCATCTCGCAAGACCGCTCCCAATCGGAACCAGACTCCTCCTCCGGGAGGCGCCAAAGCCGTGGTGTCGCCTAGACCGCCTCAGATCCCTGAAGCCGGGCCGCCTCCCGTCTCGCCGAAGAGCACCTTAGCCCGTGCCAAGTGGTTGGCAATTCGAGAGAAGACCGGCGGGGAAGTGTCAGGTCGCGTCGCGGCCAATCAGCCGCGACTGGTTCAGGTGATCGCCATGTCCAAGCAGCAAGGCCTCCTGTCTTCACGTGAAAAATCCTCAGAAAGCACCGGAAGCTCCTCCGCCCTGCCCTCTCTGCGCCCCCGACCGGCCA
The DNA here is from genome assembly GCF_019802595.1 of Syngnathoides biaculeatus. Taxonomy (NCBI): domain Eukaryota; kingdom Metazoa; phylum Chordata; class Actinopteri; order Syngnathiformes; family Syngnathidae; genus Syngnathoides; species Syngnathoides biaculeatus. Next base: position 11,752,859 of record NC_084646.1, on the reverse strand, counting down.
GTGAGAAGCAACGCGATGCCATCCTCACCGTGGACGCCCACGCTTCGCATCACCCCCTGGCCCGAGCGCCCCTGAGTCCCTGGGAGTTGGCCGGGGCCAACCCACCGGACGCGTACGACTTGAACAGCCTCCAGCGGGGAGATTCCGCCGCCTGCGGCAGCAGTTTCCGGCCGTGCCGGTCCACCGGCGGAGCCTCTGAAGCGGTGCATCTGATGCCGACGCAATTTGAGGTGCTGACGGACACGCAGCGCAAGGAAATGGCAACCAGACGCAAGACGGCCCTGGTTCTTCTGGAGCGAGATGCTCAACTGACTAACGAGGAGATTCACTTCAACAGTTTCCGAGGTCGCAGAGGGAAGGATTAGTCCGGTGAAAAAGACGAGGGCACCTGTAATTGTCATGCAGCCGCATCACTTCATGGAATGATTTTGATTCGTCACTGTGTTGAGCAGCGGGCGGGGCTGCTGAACGCCTGACGCCGACCGCAGACATCCATGCGTAGACGCAATATTGAGTGCTGAATCGCGGCCGCGTCACCACCGTATTGGATGCGGAAAAGCTGAACGGCTGACGTTCAGGTCGCCACCGTTTTACGCGCAAAGCCAGACCTCGTGCCACCGAGACTGGACCATGACATTTAACGCCAGCGCTTTTCTCAACGCTCAAATCTGCTTGACATATAAACTAGATGGCGGGAACAGGAAGATTGCGGCTGACCGTTCATTTTCACAACACAATCTACTGATAATTGCGTCTCGTTCGCTGGATGGATAATGAAGACAGTCTTTCTTTGGTTGTTGTCAATATTGCTGGATCAATTATCTATCACTGAAAATAAAAATCCAAATTTGGTAAATGTGAACATTGGTTCTTGATCACATCTCCAATTCAAGCGCAACCAAACTCAAAAGTCTCGACTTATTATTGCCTATTGGTGGTTAATTGCACCCCACCCTAACTTTTCCAATCATCGGATGAAAAAGCTAAAGAAGAGAGGCTCTTTTTCAGTTGGCGCTTTCTGAAGTCCAACTGTCGCCGGCCACATCCACTACGTCGTATCACCTCGGGGGGGGGGGGGGGGGAGAGGTCTGTGTATGCGTGTCTATGGGCTTCTCAACGGTGTGGTGGTAGCTCAGTTGCCATGGTGATGCTAAGCGTGAACGTTTGTGTGTATGTGCGCGCGCTGTTGTCCAATGCGTGTTTGTTCATCATTTTTTGTCTGACAAATTTGTTGCCGTCATGATCCAAAGGGAAAGAAAATGAATTCAAGAAGGGGAGAAACTGCAGTGGACGAGGAGGCAAATACGGGAAGTTAAGTCATCCAAAAGGGTTCCGCTCGCGTCACTCAGTGGCTAATCCACTGATGTTGCCTCAAAAGAACCACTCGGATCCCTTGAGCCAAATAGCTGCACGATGACGCTAGAACACCACAAACTTCCTTGCGTTGTATTTTGTACAGCCAGAGGTCAGCCGGAGCCTACGCTGACTGCGAGAAGCTGGCCACGCCCCGGACTGGTCGCCAATCTGTAGCGGGGTGCGTCAACGCCCAACGATCAACAGAGTGAGCACAAGTCAAGCGTGAGCGGCACACTGAATGGCTCGGACATGTTGGTCGGTTGCTTGTGGAGGACTGGAGGCCTCCGGCGGCTCCCTCAGTGACGGCGCTGCAAAAAAAGCAAAATCTTACTCAGCCAATCTATCCGATTCCGACCGCGACTGGTTAGCGCGTGCGCCTCCCGGTTCTGAGGTTGTGGCTTCTCACCGCAGACCTCACCTGTGTGGAGTCCGCAACTTCTCTCCGTGCATGGGCGGCTTTTCTGCGGGCACTCTGCTTTCCTCACACATGCCAAAAACATCCACGGTAGGTTGATTGAAGGCAAGAAATTCCCCGTAGTTGCCAATGCGAGAGCGAATGGTCGTTTGTTTTGACGTGGCCTGCGATTGGTCGGTGAGCGTCGGAGGACGTACGGCGACTTGTCGCCCAAAGATAGCCGGGGTAAGTTAGCGCCACTACCCCGACCTGAATGAGGAGAGGTTCAGAAAAGGGATGGATGGAGGGACGGACGGACGTCGGACTGTCCCTATTTTAAATCTTCAATAGGAAAAGGACGTTCATTTTCATAATTCCTACTTGTTCCTTTGGCAGATCAGTTCCTTGTTGTACAGCGCTATTATTTCACCCGCAAAATCAAAGGAGCAGGTAATGCTTTGAAATGGCCAATTTTCCTCAGCTGACGGGCCCAATTTATGCACAACCAACACATCAGAAAAGAGACAGCAGATGGGCAAAACTCTCGTCAAGTCCTTTTTTTTTTTTTTTCTGCTCGTGGAGCCAACCAACCAACCAATCACACGGCGCTGGAACAATTGGCAGCTCTCCTTCACCTTTGATGGCGGGAGCCCAAAACAATCCTTCCCAGGCCTCCAGGGACGGAGCTGCCTTTCTCTCCTCCCCCCTCGCTTTGCAACGCGGCCAAACGCAATCGGTCGAGGCGGCGGGCGTCTTTCGTCCGGCGGCACGCTCGTCTCCTGCCGCCGAACGCGACCAGCGACCGGTCCACGTCTTTGCTACAGCGGCCCCCGGGCGTCCGCTCGCCAAGGTCGGGGCCCGTCAAGTCACGCTGAGTCCTCGTGGCACTTTTTGGAACGTGCGAGGAAAGAGCCACTTGAGCGCCTTAACAATTTGTTCAAAACGTGCTAACGAGACACGGGAAGGCCAGAAAGCAGAAGCGCTGAACTGCGAGGCAAACGTGCTGAGATCAAACTTTCAATGTCAAAAACTGTGAATGGAAATGAAGGCTGCGTGGCAAATAAAATGTCTTTACAGTTGAAATGATTCTGTTGGTATTTCTTTTGTCACAGCAAATATTCAAACGTTTCATGTATATACAAAGATTCAGGGAAAAAAAAAATGGATCAAATTTGGAAGTCTTTGTTGTCTCGTGCTCACGTCCTGACCCTTGATGAGGCTGCTGCTCGCGCATCCCATATTTCACCACAACGTGGTCCTCCACGCGGGTCTAGGCGTAGGTCTGGCTCTGAATCTGGATGCGGTGGCCCATCTGTTCCTTCCGCTCGTCCAGCTGGTTGGCAAAGACGCCCGCCTCCCAGCGGAGAGCGCGCTGATTTTTATGTCGAATAACTCGAGTGGATTCCACAACCTGCAAAGCCAGTTTGACAATCGAGGGTGACAAAGACTTGTTAAGCGGAATTATTCATCTCGACCCATTCATTCATATGCTCCGGGGCTTTTCGAGCCCCGACAGTTAGGGTTAGGGTTGGGCCTAGGGTCATCATTGGAGGCCTCGAGTCCCGAGGCACGGCCCGCGGACCAGAAGACAGGCGCAACGGCGTACTGGACTGGAAGCTGTGCCAATGGAGGCTTTCTCCTACTCGAACAAGGGGCTGCCGGAATCTGACCTGGAGTATCCTAGTCAAGTACATGTTTGTGACCTCTTCTCCCATTGAAGTCAAAATCTGACGAGGTGCCAGTCCTACCGGAGACTGGGTAGAGCCGTGCGCAAAGGCCCAACGGGACAACGTCGCCTTGTTGTCTTAAACGTGCTTTGTACTTTGCAACGAGCGTGCGCCTGGATCTGACTTCCCAGTAGGCCAGCCAGTCGAGATCTGTTGTTGCAAGCGCTCACTTGCGCTTTCTAACGTAGGCTACAGCTCACCCTTTACGGGGAAGGACACGTTTGGTGATTTGTACCAGCGCAAGCGTTTGGGCTCTGCTGGGCTTCGTGCAATTGGAAGCAAAAAATGAAAACAGACAGAAATAGATGAATTTTGAGAAGGAGCACTCGTAACCTGGTTGTTGATGTCATCGATGGGCGGGATTCCAGCGTACTAAAAGACAAACAGGAAGGACGTAAGCGGCGTGCCGGACAATGTTCTCCACGTTGACCTTCGGACATGAACTCACGGAGCTGTCGTCCATCTTCTGTCGCGCCCGTCGCTCCACGAAGTCCCTCGCCGGCGTTGCCGTCAGGCCTTTGTCGGGATGCGAGACCACGTGTGAGCATTATCGACAACGTGACGTGATCAGTGTTCTGTGACGTCTTTAGCGAGGTTATTGATTAGTCAAAAGAGGAGCTGGTCCCGGGAGGACTTTGGCCCGTCTCTCGTTTGGTTACTGATTGTTTGCACTTTATGACTCCAGCCAGATAACTCGTGCTCATCGACATGTAATAGTCATGTGCTCCATGGTGGAAGTGTTTGTCTTTAGACTGGAGGAATGCATGAAAAACAGAAGACTTTGGTACACACCTGAGTTTTCCGTGTGGTCAATCCGCTTGATGCCACTCTTGGATGCCTGCTCCACTAAAGGGGCAGGAGAGAGGAACTCTCCAGACTTGCTGGACGCTCTGGGGTCCCCGGACTTTCTAGATTCCCTTGCTTGTCTGGATTCCAAGGACTCTCTAGACTGTCGAGACACCTGAAGCTCCTGCTCTCGTAGCAAAGCCTCTTCGATCTCTCTCTCGATGAAATCCGGGGCACTGGTTTTCCTGCACTCCAGGCCAGTGTACTCCTGGTTGGTCCTCCAAGAGTGAGTTCTGGTCCATGACAGGCCGTGCCGAGGAGACGGGGACAATATTGTGGACGGAGAGGAGGAAATTTCCTCAGCATGTCTATGAGGACAGCAAGGGGAAAAAAAGACCCGACGGTCCTGTACGTCCTCCTGGAACCGTCTCTTTGGGTCTGAAAGCTCCTTCAGCGGTTGTGGACTTTGAAGATGATCGATATTCTCTTTGTGGTTTTCTTGCTGAATGACGAAGCTCACGTTGGTCTTCTCTTTGGTTTTGTGGGGTATTAGCGGTGATTGCACCCGCTTGGTATAAACCTTTACCATCCCTGAGAATTCATCACTGTGCTTAAGGCCTCGTGAGCGTCTGAGGATTTCCTCACGTTCCTGAACTAAGCGGATGTCTTTCTCAATCGGAGTTTCATTGTGAACTTCAGATTTTCCTTTCCGAGTTGCTTGGAGACCGCCGTTGTCAAACACATCCTTGTCACTGAGGGAGCCACCGAGCACCTTCGCAGACAAGTCCTCCGCAACCAACAAGTCGGGGTCATTGGGTATGCCGCTCACGCTTGAGCTCTGCTCAGTCCCAGGTGGGGTCTGACCTTCTCCGGACTCCGACAGTGCTGCGTCCTCTTCGGCCATCTTCTCGGAAGAACGTGAAGTCCAGGGGTTGACAGGGACATTCCGCTCGTCCCGCTCCAGCTGCAGGAACTGCTGCCGAGCTGCACTGAAGTCAATCTGAGCCCTGTCGATCACCCCGGCGTCTACGGACTGAGGGGGCTCTAGACTGACGGGACTGCAGCTGAACCCGGAACCTTTTGTCAGGACACTTGTCGGCTGACTCCAATCCAGCTTCTCCAGCACGTCGACTCGGTCACTTAGTTTGAAAGTGGACTTCTTCTTTGGGGCTTGCTTTTGGATAATTTCCATCCTGAGTTGCTTCTCGTCTTCCTCCCCAAATACTTGGCAGTGGTTTTCTGGTTGGATTTTGTACTGTGACTCGCAGTCTGTAAACAAAGTCTCTGGTTTCTTACCGCTGGTGTACGTCTGCACTTTAAAGGCCCTGTCCTCCATCAGGGTGGTGAGATGACCCTGCCGCTGAGGACATACCATCCATGCCTCATTCAGCTCTGCTTCCGGACTTGTCGGGTCCTCCACGAATGAGTAGAACCCGCTGTGAGATCCTGAGCTGCTGCCGCCGGGACTGCCGGGATGCCGCTCGTCGCCGCTGTCGCCCCCTTCCTGGGAAACCGTGACCTGGCAGGCGCGGACCACCGGGCCCTCAGGACCCGGCAACGCATCATCTTCACCTCTGGCTGGACCCGTAATGTGACGCAGGTCAGATGGATGCAGTGGGGGGGACAGAGGCTTCAGCACCCACCTTCTCGGAACGTTGTCCATGGCGGCAGCAGGGGGCGATGTTGAGCCCAGGAAAGTGCCCGAACGGAAACTACGTATGCCAAGTCACAAAATCCTGCCAGTCATCAGCAAGGGGGCGTGACTAGGGTGATGTTACTATGGCAACAGCACAGGCGTCGTCATTGCTATGATGTCAACAGAGGTGTTGCTATGGTAACGGTAGAAGGGGTGGTTCTGTGATGACAACAGAGGAGGGTTAGTATGGTGGTGCGTTAGTCCAGTGACAACTGGTGTTACTATGGCAACATGAAAGGAGATGTGACTAGCATGACGACACATCTCACATCTCTGTTACTACGGTGACAAGGCAACAGAAGGAAAAGGAGGCAACAGACGGCGTCCTCAAAAAGCGCGCTGCCAAATGGGCACAAACTGTTTTTTTTCCACCAACTTCAGACGCGAGCGTTAGCTTTAGCCTGTGTGTGCAATCGAGTAGATAAGCAGAGCGCAGTCGCCCCGCCCCTGTGCCGCGGGCTGATAACGTCGTTGACGGGGAGCTCGCTGACATCGACTGGCACAAGGTCGGGGTTCAACACCAAGCCTGTACGAATGCTAACTCATATGAGCGCTCAAGCAAGCCGATTGCTAACATTAGAGATGCAAGCGGAAGATTTACCTGAGTTGGGCTTCACTTTCTTGAAGAAAAAGTGAACAAATGAGTGACGACCATGCAAACTTCACCGTTTCTCCTCGCCTCGGGCTCCGCCTACCACCCGAAGCCCCTCCCCCACGTGACCAATGGGGATTCTCGCGATTACTGTTAATGATCAACAAATATTCCTCCTCCTCTTCATCCACTATTTTGTCCTTTGACGCCTCCTGCAAAGTTGAACTTGAAAGGGGACATTTTCCAGCATTCCCGCCACCCTTGTGAGGATAAGCGACCTGGAAAATGGATGGATGTCTTTTAAAGACCCAGTAAAGTGATCCAAAAACCATCTTGTAAACTTGACACTGCAGAGATTTCTGTGAGCAAATCTCCAAGAAGCTTCCAAAGCCACCAAAAATTGAGCCGCTGACGTACGTTGGCTTTTATTTATTGGCTTCTTTTTCACATTTGATAATTACATATCATGAGGATTGACATTTGCAAATAAACAGAAAAAAAATAATACAGTCCATCCATTTTTTTGAACCGCTTATCCTCACAAGGGTGGCGGGAATGCCGGGGCCCATCCCAGCGATCTTCGGGCAGGAGGCGGGGCACACCCTGAGCTGGTCACCAGCCAATCACAGGGCACACGGAGACAGACGACACTCGCACTCGCAATCGCAATCACACCCGCGGACAGTTTTAACGCAGATTTCGGGGATGTGTGAGGAAACCGGAGAAAAGCAACAAAGGGGCTTTCAACCCTGGTCAGACTCAGACTGTGAGGCAGACGCTCTCAGCAGTCTACCGCTGTGCCACCCGCCGAATGCAGTACAGAAAAGGTCTGAAGTCACGATTCAAATGGATCCATAGCAAAACACAAGCAAAAATGGAGTTTTTCTAAGTTGGCTTCTTCCACCGCAAACCTCTCAACGCAGGTTTTGGTCTCGGACCCTTGCTGGCCACTTGCTCAACATTTACTCAAGGCAGCGTCCCAGCAGCTCCGCGTGTGTCAGCTGCGCAGCACAAACAGGAAGTGATGCGTTCATGTTCCGGAAGTCAGTTCCATACTCAAATGGTAACGCGTGCAGATTTTTGAAAATGGATATTTGATGACAATGTTACAGTGTTTGATTTATATGCACTTTGTTTCTTGGTTGCAGATCACATGGATCAAGTGCTAATGCTAATTATCAGGGGTGCCATGACTTTGGGCGCGGAGGACGAACTGCCTCACAGTTCTGAGGACCGGGGTTCAGATCCCGCCCCCGCCCGTGTGGAGTTTGCGTGTTCTCCCCCTGCCTGGGTGGCTTTTCTCCGGATACTCCGTTTTCCTCCCACATCCCCGAAACATGTACGATAGCGTAAGTAGAGTCTAAATTGGCAGCAGGTGTAAATGTGAGTGCGAATGGTCGCTTTGTTTCTACGGAGCCTGCGGTTGGCTGGCGACCGGTTGAGGGCGTATCCCGCCACCTGCCAGAAGATAGCTGGGACTGGCTTCGGCGCTCCCGTGACCCTCGTGAGGTTTAGCAGCTCACAAAATGGATGGATGGATGGATGATCTTACTGTGTCACAGTCACCGACATGCCGTTGGCTACTTTTATTTCTCCATTTTGCAGTCGGGTGTCCCTTGTTTGACTTGGGAAGTCTCAGGTGGGATCGCTTGGATGACATTTGAGCACTAAGGCAGACGATTGGAATCAGTGAGTAGAAACCAAAAATACAAAGTCAAAATGGCACCAACCCGCCAACGCCAACCGACACGTGCGTTCGGCTGTCAAATTTTGCCCGCCCAGCCCAGGCTCAAAGAAAAGGAGAAAAAGACCATCACAAAGTCAACGTTCTGTAGCGCCCCCCCCCCCCCACCCCCCCAGAAGGCGGGTTCACATGATGCTGCAGCACTTACAGGCTTTTTCCTCCTTGGGTGTGGTCACGGCAGCGCCCCCTGCTGACTCGCGCTTCTCGGTCTGTGAAATCGGCGCGGCGGCCGCCTCGGGTTCCTTTGCCGCCTCAGCCTCGGGCCCCCCAAGCGACGATGACGCGTTCCCTTCAGGGGTGGGGACGACGCCGCCCTGCGGAGTCAGGTCCTCGCCGGCGCCGTCCCGGTCCCCCACGTTTCGGTACCCAACGGGCGCCGCGGTGACCGGCTTCCGGGTGGCGCCGCAATCCCGAGCGGAGGCCTCGGGCCCGGTGAACTCCGCCCCTCCCGGGGATCGAGCCGCGGCTCCGTCCACGTACGGCGCTGTGATTTTGCGGCCCGAAGGCGACTCGGTCGTCTCATCTACGCCCGCCGTCACGGCCGCCTGATCGGCTTTGAGGATGAGCTCGTCCACCTCGGAGGCGCTGAGCGGATGGACGCCGTCCTGGCCGTTGACCTCGTGGACCACTAGAGGGCACAGGGGGGGGGGGGGGGATTGCGCTTGCATGACTTCACTCAAGTCAACTTTAAAAGCTAAAAACTTTACATTTCGTCTGCTTACATTGGAAAATATCGATTTTCAATGTCGCGCGTCATTTGCGTGGTTTTTGCAAGAAGAGTGCGTCTGTCTCTGTCGTCCCAGCTCGTGGGATGCGTGCGGCTAGCGGCGTGCGTACGGCTCACCGAGCGAGTGTCGCCGATTCAATATGGTGGAGGCTGCCCCTCCCCTTGGAAGTGATTGGACACCATTGTTAGTCTGTTTTGGAGGATCACCGGTGTGTGTGTGGATGGGGGACGGGACGGGGTGGGGTGGGGGACGGGGCTGCGTTTTGTGCGGGCATTGCGTGCTAGAGAAGAGGATGCACGAGATGGGCTTAGATGGAAAAAGATGAGACGTTGTCGCGACCCCTAACGGGACGAGCCAAAAGAAGAAGAAGATTTGTTGGTGCGTAACCCTATTTGAGAGTCCTCAGAAAGATCCATCATCCATCCAATTTCAACACCGCTTATCCCGGTTAGGGTCACCGGGTGCTGGAGCCTAAACCAGGAGAATTTGGGCGAAAGGCAGACTACACCCTGAACTGGTCGCCAGTCGGTCGCAGGGCACATACGGGCGCCGTCACCGAGTGGCAACTGAACACACGCTGCCTGCAACAAAGTCAGGCGAGCGTGCCACGACACCATCAGTGAGACCCCCCCCCCCCCCATCCCCGGAAAGATGCGCCAAGTTTAATTGACGTCTGATCATTTTCTGTATCGTTAGCAGAATGAATAGCTAGCTTGTAAAAAATGGGAGACCAGGGTATAAGCGCATCATTTCCGACGACTGACTCGGGGGGGGCTACCGTCGGGGGCCGTCACACGGGGCGCCATTCGTGCAAGGAATACACGCGCGACGTGATTGGGCCCAACTCTGCGTCGCGGCGAGGCCATGTCACCTTTCTCCTCGTCCTCGTACACTTTGACCCCCCCGTGAGAGCAGTCGACAGGAAGCTTGGTCTGCGAAGAGAGGACGCGCGTTTGTCCCGTGGTCCGGTCCCGCTCCACTTTGATTTCCACCGAGTACACGGCTGCGAGAGGCAACCGCACAGAAGCTTTTAGGCCACGCTCCCGACTCCGCGGGCGCCGCCGTCCGACGGCCGCCGCTCACCTCGCTTTGTTTTGTGCACGCCGCCCGCCGGCTGAACTCTGACCTCTGCAAGGACAAGACAAAGTGAGGTGTCAGGAGGTCCCGCGAGGACAAGGGAAAGGGACACATGAACAAGAAAAAAAAAAAAACCGCACCCTGCATGATTGCTCTCCACGGATCAGATGGAAGAACTCTCTTGGCGACCTGCTTACAAAAACACGTCGTTCGGTTCGTCGTCGCCGTCCGTCCGCCCGCGTTGCCGTCAACAACCTGCGGGTTCTCGTCGTGACGTTGCGGTCTAGGTGGCGCTCCTCTGCCCGGGGTCCCCACGCAGCTTCCGTCGACGACGCTCGTGCTTTTTGTCCTCCGGATGTCTTCTGGGTGTGTCCGCTCGCGGCCTTCTGCTGCAGTGTGGCTGCCGCCCGGTTGGCTGCTCGCGTCCCGATGCCGCAATGGACAAACCCCAGGCGATCTCCTGCTTTCGGCCCGTAGGCGGCGCCACTTTCGCCTTTACAAGGCAGGACGCTTTGATTTGACAGTTGCCAGGGACGCGCACCAAGTGTTCGACCTGCCGGTTTTCCTCTCGGCGTCTCCGCGCTTGGGTCGTGGGCGTGCTGGAGCCTCTCCCAGCTACTTGCGGACAGCTCGCGTTTGTTAAAAGTACATATGGCATCGTTACATATTTTATGAATTGAGTATTGCGCTCCATGTAAATACGCTTCTCTGCAGGTCGAGTTTCTCTTGATGGTTTACACATAAAAAGTCGTATTTGTAATCGATCCAAGCGAAAACCTAAGAGCAGAACTGGGCTGGGAGGGATTCAAAGACATTTCTGTGGATGGAAAAAAGGAGCTCAGGTAATAATCGGTTGTCTATTCGTGTAATATTTGCACACTGAGGGCTCAGTGGGTAGACACGTGACACACAAGAACACGTCAGTCCGATGTACAGTACTTATGCGTACAAATACGTCTTTTGCTCATCGATATTTGAGAGGATGATCCCCCCCAAAAAAGGATGGAAATCAAAGGTTTGTAATACAATCAATCACTCTATGGTCCTAAATGGATAATACAAATGAACGTCTTTGAACGCGCATAGGATTGATTTGACTACAAAAAGTGGAAAGACGTCAACGTATGACCGCAGGAAAGTACGAAACGTACAAAAACATATATGTATATATATATATATATTTAATTAAAAAAAAAAAAAAAGCTACATATTTTCTTTGGAGGCCAGTCCACGGAAGACCCGACTCGCTCCGAAGTCGCGCCTACTCAAAGATTTCAAGACATTTTCACAAGAATCGTTTCAAAGTGCGTGACGTCACCAAAAGGAAAGTAAACCAACATCCCGCCAATTTGTTTATTAAAGAAAGGATCAAAACGGAAGACAGACGACAACAACGCACCCTGGGTAAGTGTCGCATTCACGCAGCGTACACAAATGCACACCAAATGAACTTTATTTCTTTCAACAGACAAACTTCAAACTAGTGTTTCAAAACCACGTGTTTCGCTTATAAAAATACATTTGGAAATATAAACGTTTATGGAGAGTTAAAAATAGGAGGAGATTCTTTGCCAAGAAAATATGTAACTTGAAACCCAAAAGGATCAAGTGATACCATTCAAAATGTATCCAAAATAGTATGTACACGATACATCTGCATACAGCACATGTATGTACGTGTCGGTGTGTGGGAATGGCCAAAGAAGGCCAGCAGGGGGCGTGCCAAGATAGGTTGTCACACGTCTTGAGCCAAAGTGAAGAACGTTCGGAGTACCGCAGTGGTCCAAATGCAAAAGCAAACAAACAAATAAATAAATAAATAAACCGCAATGAATTTGGGGAGGAAAAACAACAGTCGGACACTTTTCCAGATGAGTTAACCTTCCTTGTGTGAGCGTGCACAACCGGGGTGGAGTTTTTGGAATCCACGTGCAGCAGAATCGCGTCTTACAAAGTGATAGACAAGAGCTTAATTCTACCTTTCCATGCGCTAGATGGGAACATCGTGATAACAATCGAGTCCACCCCACAAGGACTTGATCCTCAAAAGCTTTTGGGCCTACTCGTCGGTACAAATGCATCATTTTCATGCCCCTGCTTAGAGTTCACCAAAATAAAGAAACTCAAATCAAAACCCAGAAACTCGGATGCTGCTTTCTCCTCCCGATAAAATCCTGGCTAACAATTTCATTCGTACGATTCTCCCCTGACCTAAACTTTCCCAACCTGAACCCCACCAGCTCCTAATCCTCCTTCAAAACCCTACTTATCACCTTCTCGCTGCAACCTAGCGAACTCAAAACCAGAACCTTCTTCGTTGGTGCCCTGGAAGTCCGCTGAGGAGTTTGTAGACTGCCAGCATGAAGTTCTTGGTCTGGACAGAAAGTGATGGACTGAGCCAATCGCAGGTTTCAAATAGGCGGCCTTCAACCAGGGCGACCGTCAAGTCCTCTCCATTAAATCGGCGATGGGCTGAGCCAGACTCAGAACTCCACCTTGCAGGCGGGGAAGGTTTCGTCCTGCATGGCCACGGTGCTGTTGCTCCCCAGCACGGTAATTGACAGCTGCCTCTGCTGCTCGTGGGTGTCTCGGTACCACTCGTGCATGGCCACGGAGTCGAAGGTCGGAATGAGCGTGACCTGGTGAGACGGAACAATCAGAAGGTTCTCAGGGTGATTAAGACCCGGCCGGGCCTCCACAAACCTGAGCGTCTGGCCAGCTGCTCTTCCCATCCAGGAGAGCATCCAGGATGCTTCTCATGGCCGCCACCTTAAAGCGCTCCTCGCCGCTCACGACGTAATAGGAGGCGCGAAGGCGTCGGAATAAGTCGGAGTTGATGGTGGACGAGGCAGACCCAGACGGCAGGTAAGCCAGGTCCACGTGGACAGCGGAGGCCTCGGATGTTTTGGTCACTAAGCAAAGGGAAGAGCGCTTGAAAATGTTTGAATGCATCTCAATGAATCTTACGGAATGTTCGCAGTTGTTCCAAATCCTGGAAGAAGATGAAACAATGACCTTCGGATGACGCTGACCTACCTGACACCGAAGGTTTGACACTCGCGCTTCTCGATCCACCCAGCGAATACCGAGTGGATAATTTAGTGTCAAGGGCAGGCGCCGATTTAAACGCTACAGTGCCGCTGGCCTTGGACTTGATGTTCTGGATGGATGGGCTTCCAGAAGTACTCCTTTGCAAAGTTCCTGTTGTTTTTTTTGTCTTGCTGACAGAAGTCTTTTGGTTCTTGCTCAAGGCTTCGACGTCTGCCATGCAAGCTTCTGGTTGGGGTGGTAATGGCGGCAAGTCCTTGAGCGGGGCTGATGTCGGGTCAGGCGAGGAATGCTGACCTGGCCCGAGGGAGAGGGTCACGTCAGGATGTCCCGGATGGAGGGGGTGACTCGAGTCCTCCTCAGTGTCCATGGCCGAGGAAGGGGAATCTTCTACGGCGGGTGGGACATCGGAGTCCAGCGGCATGAAGGACGAGTCGCTGACTGATGTGCGGGGGGTTTCCTGGCTTGTGCTGCTGCCTCGGTCCTGGGAGGACTGATCATTGACCAAAGTTTGCTGCCCGTTCTCAGCTGGTTCAATCTTCTGGTGCTGGAACTCACAAGGCGACACCAAGCACAGATCAACATCATGATGACCATCAAGAGCACCATCGTGAGGAAGGTCTGTGCTGAGCTCTGATGTGCCGCGAACACCTTCCTCTGATCCGAGTACACAACTACCATTGAGGTCCCGCTGCATATGGCCGTCCAACTCGGGCAAACGTCCGTTTGAGTGGACCTCCCCTGCCAAATGCATCGTCAGCGGTGGAATTTGCTCTGAGGAAACCGCAACTTCAATGCAACGGGGTGAGCGGACCTGATCGGAAATAGGAGGCAAAGTGGGGAAGGAGTCGGGAATGTTTTTCATCGTATGAGCGGATTGTTTGTCCTGATAGGGAAAGGAAGCTTCCACAGTAGAAGTCCTGAGAGGACCTCCCTGGCTGCAGCTGTCGAAGTCCAGGCCGGGCAGTGTTTTGGTTTGATGATCTTCCGAAGATGCGCCAAGCTTTTGTCTTAAGGGGGAGTCCGTACAAGCGAAGGTCTCTGGACTTGTTTCGGTCACGCTGGGGTTCTTCCTGGCACTGTCAAAATTTGGAATTTTTGAGGTCTTTTTTGTCCTGTACCTGTCATCTGTGTCGTCTGTGACCTCCTGGTTGTCCCGGACTGAATTTCCCTTCGTCCCTCTGTTCACCGTGTCCGTCTTTGGAGTCCTGACTGGAGATTTTTTCACTTCAGAACTTGTAGCGCCACCCACCTTCTTCGCATCCTTTGGAATAGATGCCACAATGTTCTTGTCTTCCCTCTTACTGTCTTTTTTGGCTTCAGGTTTGTTTTCCTTCTTTGCTTTAGTCGCATCTTTCCTCAGACCTTCTTTCTCTTCTTTCTTCACAACCGCAGCAGTCACCCTCTCATCTTTGTTTTTCACTTCTTTCTTTGGAATGAGCTTCTCCGAAAGCCTGACTGGCTTTAATTTGACTTCGAGCTCTTTTTCTCTGGACACAGCTTCTCCCGGTGCCTTTGGTTTCAGTTTTACCTCCTGTTTTTTCACAGGAACCCGGCCACTTTTGTCTATCTGGAAGGCACCGATGACTCGCAAGTCTCTGGCCTTCGGGTTTTCTCGACTCTCTGAGCACTTTGCTAACTTTTCTGTTTTGGGTCTTTTCGGGTCCTCTGAACTCACCACCGGAACACCGAGGAAATCCAAATGTTTGAGTCTTTCGAGTCCCTCCAGGATTTTGGCCTGTGGTGTGCATCCTGGGAAGAGGACTCGCACGATCTTCTCCCTTTTACTGGAAGGATGCCAGACCAGCAAAGCACAAATGGAAGTCAGGCATGCTAGTGGAAGAGCTGAGCTCTTCGAGGTGGAACTTTTGGACAAAGTCTGTAACAACTCTTCCATTTCTTTACTGCCACTGACTGGATTCAAAGCGTACAACTCCAAACGGCCAACTCCCATCTTGTGGAACAACACCAGCGGCTCAATGCAGGGCCCATTCGAGCGACACAAAGGTTGTGCTTTGATCGAGAGTCTTTGTAGGTGCTCCAAGATAAGCACACCCAGGTCGGTGCTGCGGAGCTCGCTGGGGTCACCACGGGTGGGCTTCAGTCTTTCGGGAACATTGAGAAAAACCACTCCTATCTCTGGGGAGATGAGCTTTTTCGTCCAGTCCTCTTCACCGCGACCTTCGGCTAAGTCCCTGTCCTGTTCGGCTACTTTTCTCAGGAGTAAACTGTTCAGCCCGGGGAGATTGTCCACACCGACGTGGGTTAAAAGGATCGAGTCGATTCTGTCCAGATGTCGGACCAGTTTCCAGAAGCAGGCGCGGGGGTCAGAGCCTCCATTTACTAGGACGTTAAAACCGTTGACTGCAAAGAAGGCAGAGTCCCCTCTACCGCCGGGGAAGATGTAGCAGCAGGGCCGAGAGAGTTTCAGGAATCCCACAGTACTCGGGGGCTCGAGAAGCTCAAAGGGTGACTCGGGCTCCAGAGACTCTGAGAGGTACTCTGTGAACTCTTGCAGACCTTCCATGAGTGGGAGAAGCAGGGGAGGGTTGACTTGGATGTTGAGGAACTCTTGCTGGTTGTGGTCCTTCAACAAGGGGTCCCTCCAAAGGCCCAAGTCAGCACAGCTGAGGGTAAGACTTGCCTTTGCCGTCGGGTGTGCCGAGCGCCACAAGAGACCAACCTAGCCATAATGTGACGAGAAAAAGACTTTGTCAAACATGTGAAACAAAGTTTCCTTCACTTTCTTCTTTGCTGATTATATTTGTGAACCCACACAGTAGACTGAGAGCAAGTCATTCAAAAATAACAACCACGCTATAAGCGGGAGAAAGAAAACGCCGTGGCTAATGTGGAGGCAGCAGCTGACCCGAGCAGCTGACAAGAATCTAAAAGTGACTGTAAAGGCCTCAGAAGACGCCACGAGCAGCTAACCTCTTCGTCAGCGCAGATCTGGATCAGGTCGCTAAGCGAGAAGAGGCCTTTCTGCAGAACCAAGTCTCCGCTGTCCTCCACAAATTGTCCGGCCAGGACCAACAATTTGTGTCGAGACGGCTCACGCAGCAGCCGCCGCACCTACGCGCAGGAAAAGGAAACTTACAAAACTTACTCCGACACGTTGAGACCGACGACCTTCGTTTCCAAGCCGTCTCACCTCTGAGCAGACCAGGTCGTGAGCCGGATTCAGAACTACTTGCACGTCCAGAATGTCTCCGTGGTGCTGCAACGTCCGTTGACCTGCGGCGGGAAAAACACCCAACCGCTAAAATGTGATAAAAGATTGCGTTCAATATGAAAACTTCCAAAACATAGGGATTTTTTTTTTTTTAAACATCATGTAACAAAGTGGTCCCGGACAGTATAAACCAGTTTTATACGGGACCAGAAAAAAAATGAGCCTCACGTAACAGAATCAGAATCAGCTTTAATGGCCACAATTCTCCTCCTATCGTGTTTTAGCTTCTCACCGGGGACCACCTCTGACAGGAAGGCCGAGTGTCGGGACACGAAGAGCTTCAGCTGCTGGTCCAGAACGTCCAACTTCATTGGCACACGCCAGCAGCGCACACCTAGAAAATGTTTGTACACGCACACGAGGAAGTACAAAGACTCAGTCAGTCTCTGTCAGATACTTCAGCATGTGATATCATTCCCATGGTACACTGAAAAACGAGTGAAATGCAATTGGCTGCTGAGAAGAATGTTCACTTTATCATATTGGCCGATTTCAAGATCAAGTGACAACTTGCTCCACTTTTATGCCATTTTTGGTATGATCACGTGACCATGAAACCGGTACCGGAAGTCCTCCTCCTCCGCCTGACATCGTCGCCAAACGTGCTCTCTGCTTCACCGGAGGGAAGTTATCATTTCTGTTTGTAATCATAACCCACGTTGTAAAATATCTGGACAGAAAGAGTAGTTTTAGTCATTTAGTCGTGAAGAGAAATCTAAACGCCGTAATGTAGCCTTAAAAACAACTAGACGCGTCAAACCTTTCCGTAAAGATAAGCCCTTGCAGCAAACACGCATAACGGAATTCGTCCGGGAATGGCCGAGGATTTTATTGTGAAAGGGTGCGCTGACTTCCCGCTGTGGTGTGGCTCCACTGGCAGCCGAACTTTGGCCAAACTCACCAGACTCGATGTGCAGCAACAGTCGCTCCAGGTGCCCGCCGGCCCGCAGCGCCCCGACCGCCCCGACCACCACCAACATGGAGTAATCCAAACCTGGACGGGTGTCGCCGCCGCCGCCGCCCTGTTCCGCCACCGCCGCCATCTTGGCGTCATGGACGGTCCAGTGGCGACGTCACCACGGCCACGCTCGCTCTCGGGATGCCCCGCCCCCTCAACGAGGGCGGGGGGAGGGTGACCAATCGGCGGAGATGAGGAAGCAACCGTGACAAAAGACGACCAATTGGAAGAGTGGTGAATTCAAATGAGCTCGAGAATTTTTCACAACTATTGAGTTATTTCTTCTTATTTTCACGTGTAGGTTTTATGAAAACGTTCCTATACAATTAGCGTGGAATAAGAAGCGGTTAAAATACTGAGGCATCATCGGCTACTCCTTACTAAAAAGTTAAGCGTCAAGCTGTTTCAACTGTTACCGTGATGAGCCCGCGAACGCAGCACGACGACTCGGCTAACATGGCGGCGCCCGCAAGCGACCGACTTGGCAAATGTGCCTTTTTCGTGCAGAAAAAGAAACGTTTCTGTAAAATGCTCGTCGCCAAAGGGCACAAGTTTTGCGGAGAACATGCCAACATGGATACGAACGTATACGTGAGTTTGATGAACTTGGGGGAAAAGTGACAATCAGTTATCCTTGATGACGTACGACACAACTAGCTCACAACACAAATGTTCCACACGAATACGACAATCAAGTCTCTGGATGGGACAGGGGAAAAGTGTTTGGTACTTGAGGGAGTTCACAGGTCGTGGGTTTGAATCCGGGCTTCGGCATTTGTGTGTGTGTGTGTGTGTGTGTGTGTGTGTGTGGGTGTGTGGGTGGGTGGGTGGTCTTTTGCATGCCTCCCGTCCGGCATATGTTGGCTTCAATGACTGCTCGAAATTGTCCACAGGTGCATTTGGCCAGCGACCAGTTCAGGGAATGTTACTACACTGCAGTACACGACAGTACATTCAGAAATACCGCTGCCGTTTTCTTTCCATTTTGCTGTGAGCGGTTTCCGGCGCTTGGATTTAGTGGAGGTCCACCTTTCCATTTCTCATCTTTTGGTAAATGCTAAAATTTGCTCTTCTTAGATGAGATGATATTTTTGGGAAATCCCCTTCTGCATTGTGTTTGAAATTTTCCATTCTCTTTGGATTTTTTGTGGTTTTGATATGGATGAATGTGTTTGTCAATTTCAGCTGTGAAAAACTTGCGTAGGGATATGGAAAAGTATATTGACGTGGTTCACTATGAGAAGGGTTCGAACGGTGACCGCCGCTAGAGTGGTTTTGTAATCGGAGCTGCTTTTTTTTCTGGGTTGTTTTCACTGACGTCACATTTTTTTTTGCTGTGAACCACTGCGCGCCGCCATTTAACCTCCCGACCTAACGCGTCGCCAGTGTGGAAGTCGACGGATACTCTCGGTTACCTTTTGTGTTTCGCGGGCGTCTCGGGACTCAAGTACGCAAGAGAGGACCGTCAGCCTTCTTGTGACTCTTTCTCCACAACTCTCGCTAATTCGCTGAAGCTTTTTCCAGAGTTGCTCGTCGAAGTCGGCTGGCGGTCCGACTTCGAATGCGGGGACGCCGTCTAACGCTTCCGAAAGACGAAAGACTTTGGACATTCTGCGGCTCTGTGCTTCACGGAGACTTGGCTCTGCGGACGACTGCCCGACGCTGTTATCCCGCTCCCCGGTCTCGACCTCCACGGCGCTGATGTGTCGCCGAGCTATGGACGGGCCGCGTACCGGTACCCGGACGTGGCCGCTAGTGCCGGGGCCCGAAATAGCTGCTCGTCGTGCAAATTAACGAGTCTTGCTTTCTGTGACGTCGAAAGGAAATCCGACAATGCGCTGGCTGTCGCTTTGGCTCGAGCGGATGCCGCTGTTGAAAAATCGGCAATTGACTAATAAGAAACATCTGAGCGTTGTTCTACCCGAGAGGCAAGGTTTTGCTCACACGTTTCCTCCTGATTTTGGGACAGGATAGAGTGGGCTACAGTGGATGGACGTTTCCACTCCACGCGTGTCACACCTCTATGGATGGAAAACCTCTCTTGTGCTTTGAGGTACTCATTGCTTACTTAGGTTTGTGGCAACATTCCTGTCCGGGCTTGGATGTGCCTCGCGTCCCAGCCAAAGACAGCTGGGAGAAAGTTTAGCTTGCCCCGCACCCTCTTGAGCGTCAAGACTCGAGAAAATGGGCAGGGTGACTCCATGAATTTGATATTTAGGTTACATCTCAAAGGGTTGAATTCAAAAAGTTGTAAACGCACATTTCTTGGAAGCGCCTTGCACAGGTAAAATGTTTTCAGCAATGGATTGATAAGTTATGCTGCGAAGGAAATGAAATGCGCATTGTGATCTTTTACACATTCGACAATTCTCCGACGGCGTTAACGACTCGGCTGACGTTCTGCGTTTCGTGTTTCAGGAAGAGGGCGGCCGGAGGAGGATCGCTTGTCCGCTGGACCCCAAACAGTAAGCGCCATTGACGCACGCGTACGCAATTGTCGGCAGAAAAACCCACAAGGCTCCCTGAAATCGATGAACAAAGCAACTCGGAAGTATTACAAAACGTCCTGAAATTGAACCTCAGACGTGGCTTTGGAATTGTGGTGCAACAGAATGAGTTTCAAAACAAACAAGATTCATCAAAGAGGTGACAGGAAGTGGAGCAGGGGGTGACAGAAATGAAAATGTTGAGGTTCTCCGCGGGGGCGGGTTGAATGGGATTGAAATGAGCTCGAGAGAGGGGGACAGCCCACGTTCGATGCTTCAGAGACAAAGTCGGAGAGCCCGGACTGACTTGACGCAGACAATACCGATGGAGCTGCCAGGGAAGAGAGCGAGACGCACGAAGACCAAAAAGAAGCTTGACGGATGTGGTGAAGGAAGACGTGAGAGGGGAGGCCCATGCGGGAGACGGGCTGACGCACGACTGGACAAGCCCGGAGGAAAGGAAGACTTGTCCTACATCTTTTCTTTCTCTGTTGAATAATATGCCAAGGAAGGCTTGGGTGGTTTCTCTTCAATCATCTGAGTGGTCCTCGTGCAAAAGCTAACTCGGGGGTGTCAAAGTCATTTTTGCTGTCGTACTTGATGATGATGATGATGATGATTTCCCTTTCAGTGCTGTTATGAAACAAATTGATGGATCGTCGCTTTCAACGGCAAAAGCCACTCAAAACGTTTCTTCAGCTCTACTGAAATGGATTCGAAAAGGGGGAATTGCTACAAAATGTTAAGACGATTTGCAACGGAGGTGTTTTAGCCAGGAACCTGTGGTCACGGGCCACGTGGTGATGCCGTGGGCTGCATCTGGCCCTCGGGCCGCGGGTTTGACACCGGTGTTTACTGCTCTTATTTCACGGAGCGAGCCCTACCTCAACAAATCGTATTTCTTTCGTGTGTCGTCAGCACGGTCAGCGAAGACAAGCTGGACAAACACCTGAAGAAATGTAACTCGCGCGACAAACCAAAAGCGGTGAGCGACCCGACCCGACCTTGTAGAAAACACAAAGACGCCGTCCGTCGTCAGGATACTTCGTGTCCACAACGTGGCCGTGCTTTCTGTCGTCAGGTTTATTACGTGGAAAACATCAATGCCGGCTCAGCTGACCAGGACGGCCAGACGGTCCCGCAGGTGACGGCCATTTTGATTTCATCCTCCTGGTGTCAGCATTGCGGTTGTCACCTTACCATGGTAACGCGTTGCCCGAACAGGTGAGTTTGTGCCAGCAAGGCGCCACTCGCTTACGACAACTGCTGGACGCGCTCGACGCGGCTTCAAAAGGTGACTTGACGTCAAGTTCGCGTCTGTCCGACCGCCGCCTCGCCCGTCTCACTCCCGCCGTGTCCGTTTGCTGAAGGTTTGCCGTCGGAGCCGGACGAGAACTTTCTGTCGCACGCGGTTTTCTGGGAGGAAGCCAATAACCCGAAGAACGGCGATTCGGTCCACAAACACCTGAAGCAGCAGGTCGCCCGAATGCCGTGCGGCACGCGGGCCGAGGAGCGAAGGCCGACTGACGCGCGCTGCCCTTTTGCCTCCGCAGTCCTCCATTTTGGGCCACCTGGAGGCGCTGGGGCTGCTCGGACGCGGCCGCTGCTTCGTGGAGTTCGGGGCGGGTCGGGGGAAGCTGTCGCACTGGATCCACCGAGCCCTGCGGGAGCAGACCCCGGCGCCGCCGACCGGAGAACGTTTGCAGATGCTGCTGGTGGAGCGGAGCAGCACCCGATTCAAGGCACGCGTCGATTTGGGCTAAAAGGAGCACCAGGCCGACGAGGCTCCCTGAGCGGGCTCGCGCCGGACCTTTCAAAATAAAAGCTGCTCTCCGGTGTGCTCAGGTGGACGGAAAACATCGCGACGCCGACGTGGAGTTTGCCAGGCTGCAGGTTGACATTCAGCATCTCGATTTGAGTAAGGCGCCAGAGCGAGACCGAACCCCCGTCACGTGACCGCGGTTCACGTGACCCTTTCCCGCAGGTCGAGTCCCGCTGCTGGAGCGCCGGCTGCCGCTCGTCGGCGTCGGGAAGCATTTATGCGGCGCGGCGACAGGTGAGAGCTGTGCGGGACGCCAAATCTGCCGAATGTTGAGGAAACGGAAACCTTTTTGTCCAGATTTGGCTCTCCGCTGTTTGTTCAAAACGTCGTCGAGGCCTCGACCGCAAGCGGGCCCGCCAAGAAAACGCCTCAAAGCGTCACGTGACTCGGCAGCGGGAGACCCACCCGATCCTTCCGAGCCCGGCGAGGCATCGGGTCCTGCTCCGATTCTGGGCCTGGCGGTGGCGCTGTGCTGTCACCATCGCTGCGAGTGGCGTCACTACGTCGGTCGGCAGTTTTTCTCGGATCTGGGTCTGGGCCCCGCAGAGTTCTCCAGCTTCTGCCGCATGTCCAGCTGGGCCACGTGTGGCCCGCGATCGGACGAAGAACACGAACCCCCGACGGCCGAGGAGGCCAATGTGGCGCCGGGGTAAACCGTCCTGACCTTGAACGTTTACGCGGACGCTTGACGTTCATGAAGAATCACCAGCCCGTGACTTTGCTCATTTGGGTTTATTTCCGTGCTCCGCCAGCAGACTTCTGTCGTCGGGCGAGCGCGAGCGGATCGGACGCCGCTGCAAACTTCTGATCGACGCCGGCAGAATTGAGTTCCTGCGGAGCAAAGGATTCTGCGGACGGCTGACGCGTTACGTCAGCGTTCGGGTGACGCCGGAGAACGTCCTGATGACGGCCACGCCTGCCGCCGCCGCCGCTCCCGACGCTTACTCGTAATGACCGACGGGTCACGCGCGGGAGAGCGCGTGCACGTTAAGGGCGGCGTGC
Organism: Syngnathoides biaculeatus; assembly: GCF_019802595.1. Taxonomy (NCBI): domain Eukaryota; kingdom Metazoa; phylum Chordata; class Actinopteri; order Syngnathiformes; family Syngnathidae; genus Syngnathoides; species Syngnathoides biaculeatus. The sequence continues at coordinate 11,730,208 of NC_084646.1, read as the reverse complement.
GCTCTCTTCCGAGCTTCCCGGATGTACGTCAGCATGAATTCCCGTCCGAACAGCTCGCGGTCGTCGTCGTCGTCGCCGCCGCCGTCAGTTGTGGGCATCTCCAGCGCCAACGGGTTGTCCCGGAAGTTGACGAACCTTCACAGAAAAAGAGCCACGAGTCATTTTTGCCCCATCGAAAAACCTCCTGAGCGGCGGAGACCTTCAAAAAGAGGACGCTCGGCTGACCCGGGTGGGCGCCGTGTCCGGCCGGGGATGCCAAAGTTTGCGGAGGCCCCCCCCCCCATTTCCCATTATTCCTTTTTTCAAAGAATCCAACCATAGTATTGGAAAAATACACAACTTGAAATGTCTTTATTTTATGAAGTCCACGGTTGGTTAATTACGTTGAAATTCTCCATCCTCCCCTTATCCTCACGCGGGTTAGGGCGGTGCTACACCCTCAACTGATGCCTGGCCAATCGCAGGGCACTCGCACCGTTCACAGGCTTCAGTCGAGCGACCGTTCGTGTTTGCGGTACTCGGAAGAAACACGCAAGGTCCACAGAGGGCCGAGGTGTCGGATTTGAACGCGGGTCCTCGGAAGTGTGTGGCGGATGAGCTAACCAATACTAGTAAGTTTCTTTCGGCTTGTCCCTTTCGGGGTCGCCGCGGCGTGTCATCAAAAAAAGAGAAGGGATTCCGCCTCACAGTACATGGTGACAGAATATTGCCCCAAAAAATGCCGAGGCGTTAAATGTCTGGAGGCGCCGCACGTCCAGTATTCATTGAACCGTAAAAAGAGGGTGAGTGGATATTTGGAGGGTCTCGCATCTGAAATTCTAAGTATGATAAAGTATTAGTAGTCCTGAAACAGCATTTGTATGGATTGGGGCGATCCGGCGGCTGTTGTCTTCAAAACCCGCAACGCGAAAGCATTTTGATTGGCTGGGATCTACGACGGCGCGGCGAAAACAGCGGCTGGCGGGGAAAACTGCTGCGGAACGGTACCGTACTTCAATCGGGTTCCGCCTTGAGACGAACTGAGAATACAGTAACAGTCAAATGTGAGTCGCCTCGTTCTGACACAAGTATTTGACCTCTCGCCCTAAACCCAGAAACGATCCGTTAGTGCAGCCGCAGACCCACCTGAGGTTGGCCATGTCCTCCATGACGGGGGGGATGTCTGTCAGTCGGTTGCTGCTCAGGACCAGCGTGTCCAGGCGGGGCATCCTGCTGATGCTTTCCGGAACTTTCTCCAGCTGGTTGCGCTGCAGCCACAGCGCTTGCAGCTTCTCCATCCTGGGCGGGGCAACTCTGCCATTGGACGAGTTACCCGAGAAGGCGGGCGGACGGGCGGCATTCGCTTACCTGTGGATGTCTTGGGGTAGGACGCGCAAACGGTTCCCCGCCATGTCCAGCCACTCCAGCGCCGGCATGCGGAGCAAGCACGGCGGGACGGCGCCGAAGGCGTTCATGGACAGGTCCAGACGATCCAGACGCCTAAGCCGGCTCAGCTGGATGCGACGGCAGAGGGGGCAGAACTGAACCGGACTCGCAGGTGAGCCGTGATGACAAAGGTGACCGGGCCGGGGGTGGCTTCTTCTGAATTATCATTGGCTCTCACTAGCTTCGGTAGACTACGTTCCAATCCGTACTATGGAAATGTATTTTGAGTATCGTGTCGCCCGCCTCTCGGCGTTGGACTCGCTAGAAGAGCTGCAGTTTCATAAACGGCAAGGCCCCCGACCCAATGGCTTTTCCCTCGGAGCAGAGAGAGTACGCAGCTGCTGTGCTCTGGCTTAACGTGGCAATTGTTTCAAGGTTGACAAGCGTTGAACGCTCTTTTGTCTGAGGTGCGTCACGCGGTCCTTCACTTTCGTTTGTCAAAATCGGAGTTGGCTTGAACACGTTTAAGTAAGGACTAGGGGTGCTCGAGAATACTTGAAAAGGGCTCTTGAGAAATGTTGTTGGGATTAGGACGTGCAGACTTTGTTTGTCTGCAATGCTAAACAGAATTCCAAGCTCCAGGCGAAGCACCCTACAATTCCAGTCGGTCCTTTTACCTTGTCCGGAAGGCGGTCCAGGTCTCCGTTCATGGCGAGTTCCAGTCTCTCCAGACTCTCGCAGTCTCCGAGCTCCTCCGGAACAACGCGGACTCTGTTGTAACTGAGCAAAAGTTCTCGGAGTCGCGTCAACCCGCCTGCGAGATCGCGACGCCCTCAAGTCACTCCCTTCACGTCATCATCGATCCGTTCCCGTGCGATCGTCACCGACCGATTTCTTTGGGGATCTCCGTCACGCCGTTCCGCGACAGATCCAGGACCAGGAGATCCCGGAAGCAGGAGACAAAGCTGGGGATTTTCTGCAGTCCGGTCCGGTGGATGTGCCACTCCTGGACCTGGCTCAGCCGGACCAGGCAGCCCGGCAGCGCCTGTGCGGCCGTGTCGAAAAATACGGATACACGCGTCAAAGGAGTCCCGGTGCGACTTCTTGACATAAAGTACGTTGGGAACGATACGTCGCACGCAGGTTTGACTAGCGACACAGAAGGCAAAATGATCTCACGGCAATGGAAGAATTCACCTCACTCGTCTGTTTTTTCTGGTCAAATGCTGCAATTTAACGTGATACAAGACGCAAGATATTCTCTCAAATCCCTTTGGCTACGCGGGATCTCCATCGATCGCGCGTTCATATACGGTTGACGACGACGACAACGTTTGCGGCTGTTCCAAGCGTAAGCTGCCCATTTTGTCAGCGTAACAGGCGTAAAAAAAGAAGCAATGGGGGTTAGGGTGAGGCGACCGAAGGACAGCAAGAAAGTATTTCAAGTCAATTTGAAGACGTCACCTTCCACTCCTCGCGCTCCAGGCACAGAAGCAGGCGTCCATCTCGTGTCTTGACTTTGTCTCTGAGGCGAGCCAGAGCGTGGCGCTCCTCCCACACGCCCGCCGCTGCGCCCGACCTGCAACGCGCACACCGCATTTCTCAGCCGAACACGACCACCAACGAGGACGTCGCCGCACTGTCCCGCCCGCGTCCACCGGAGGCCAAAGATCGCTTCGCCTGGCTTGGGTTTGAACGCGTGTGCGCTTGGTGGAGGGGCGAGGGAGGGGGCTTCCCTTTTGTTTGGTCGTCTCAGTTCCCACACTTGGCGTCATTGAATGGATAGCTTTCCGAATGACGCCATCTTGTGCGTCATAGGTGAAGCTCAAAAGTTTTTTTCCGATCTTTCATTTATCCGACCGGTCTGAGGACTGCGCTGACGCCGTCGACGTTCGATGTCATCACACCGCGCACCCTTTTTTTTTTTTTTCTCCCCCTAACTTAGTTACGTTTGAACAAAGTTATTTTCATGTTCAAGCAACCAGTAAAGCGTCGCTGAAGTGACGTTTTCAAGGTAACCGTGGCAACACTATCCGGTAGTAAGGAATGAGCGAGCGAACGGTTGACTTCTCCGGCCGGAATCACTTGAATCAGCAGCGTCGGCGTGACAAGATTCCCCCAAAATGGACAAAATTAGTGACGGGCGCATCAATCCTAAAAAGCGATTCAGTATTGACACGAGCCTCAACACATTGACAGTTTAGCTTCGGTTTCACCCTTCAAAGAGGCGACGGCAGACTCGCCGTATCTGCCTTTCTTTTCTTCTTCTGTGGTGCCCACGATGAACGCGTCGTTCCTGAATGAGCGTGGGCTCAGAATCGCCATCGGTCCCCTTTAGTGAAAGGAACACTTAATTGACTTTGGTGGTAAAACATTGGCCTCTGTGCGCAAAAGGCCCAAAATACCCGGCAGGCGGGCGAGAGGACGTTTTCGAAAGCCGGGTCAGCGAAGTCGTCGGGTGCTGAATTCAAATCGCGCGTCCTCACCTGCTGCGCGGCCTCCTGGCCTGCTTCTCACGCTTGTCCTGGATTTTCTGGATTTTGCTTTCCCACAAACTTTTCAGGGAACTGACCGAGCCGCTCGCTGGGATGGCTGCCATGTGATGTTACAGCAGGACGCATTCGGCCATCTTGTACCTCAAGAGGGGGGAGGTAGTTAGCTTATAGCGGCACGTGACGCTTTACATCGCTACGTAGTCGATTACTGCTGCAGCATGTGGAGGATTATTGGAGGTCGTTGCACAGTAGGGAGGCTAACGTCGCGGATTGCGGTGTTTATTTTTAAGACGTAGTTGTCGTCGCCCTGCGATATTTCCAATACACACGGGAAGTATGTGTCATTCTTTGCAATTTTGCTCACCTCATTTGTGCTCTTCAGCTGGACTGTAAACGAAGCCGCACTAAATATAGAAACTGGTGAGTCGCCTGACCTCCCATGGGGGGGGGGGGGGGGACACACACCCAAAAACTTTGCAGTTGCTTTTAAATTCCAGTAGATGGAGCAATGGCTCACACAAACGCAACCAATTCTTTTTCCTTTTTTTTTTTTTTTTTTAAATCTCCAATAGATTTAACGGACGAATCGGGGTCGGCGTCGATACCTTGTTAGTTTGAAGCACATTTTGTGGCCTGTCAACAGCCAGCGCAATTCCAAATGATTGTCAAGATGTGAGAAAGATTTTCAAGTTGAGCTTGACGCTAACGCATTGCCGCCACGGTCGTCTCGCGCTTGCGATCCCCTCCCTGCCGCACTTATGCGTGACAGCTTTTTTATCGTCGGCGGCAAACTCCAGTGCAAAACATTTTCCTTGGTGCAAAATGAACAACCGCCACCGCTTGTTTTTGCACATCAACTTTATATAAAGTTCAACCAGAGATCAGATTTGAACGCAACCAATGGCAGTTTGTAACAGACAACAGAAAAAGAAAAGCAAGTCAAGTGACGACGGCGTCGATCATCCGGGAGTGAGCGCGGGGCGACCTCTCCTTTCAGGCACTGCTTCGCTGTCGTCGCTCAACGAAGGCGCTTGCGCTTGATGATGACGAAGACGATGAAGATGATGGAACCCCCCCCCGCGTGACCTCCAGGCTTCCTCACTTGAGGTGCAGCAGCATGCCGGCGGGGTTGTGCAGGAAGTCTCGCCACATGTTGGAGAAGCGGCACATGGTGGCGCCGTCCACGAGGCGGTGGTCGGCCGACCAGCTGACGTTCATGACGTGCGCGGCGATCACGTGACCCGAGGCGTCGAAGCGCGGCAGGACCTGGCGACAAACGCACACGACATCCGGCTCAGCGGCGAGGACGCTGAGCCCGCGCGACGCCCGCCCGACTTATACGCGCCCACCTGGATTTTGCCCAGAGCGCCGATGGCGACTTCAGGAGGACGGATGACCGGCTTGGCGTACGTCCCTCCGATCTGCGGAAAACGTACGCCAGCGTGAGCACGTGCGACGCGTCTTTCTGCTGATGGCAAACAAGCTTGGAAATTGTTGTGTTCAGCATTAACGTGCATCGATTTGGGGAAAAAAAGATCCTTTACTGCTTCTTTTGGCTCCTTTCTTATGCATCCATCCATTTTCTTGGCCGTGCCGTCAACGGGCAGGAGGCGGGCGGGCTGCACCCCTCAACCGGTCGCGGGCAACATCGAGACGAACGGCCACACAGTGTCCAATTAATGTTGCGTGTTTTTTGGGATGTGGGAGTGGCCACCCGGAGGAAACCCACGCGGGCACAGCGAGAACGTGCAAACTCCACACAGGCGGGTCCGGGATTGAACCCGGGACCTCAGAACTGTGAAACCACCGTGCCGCACTTGAAATTGACTGACAGTTGAGCGAGGCGCCGATCATCTACCGGATGGTTGTGAGGACCGGGGTTCAAATCCCGGCCCCGCCGAGCGCTCCGGTTTCCTCCTTCATCCCAAAAACATGCGTGCTACGTTCATGCCCGTAGGTGGGACTGGTGCTTTGTCTCCATGTTCCCTGTGATTGGCTGGCGACCGGTTCAGGGTGTGCCCCGCCTCCTGGCCGAACGCAGCTGGGATAGGCTCCAGGATCCCCCGCCACCCTTGTGAGGATAAGCGGCCCGGGTCAAGGCTCCAGTAATGTCGCTTTTTTCTTTTTTTTTTTTTTCCTGCTGCCACCATTCAGATGGGCTTCCTACCCCAAGATTCCTCGCAGCAACAACGGGAGAGAGCGAGGTCGAGTCGAATTGCTTTGCCTGACGGTTTTAGAAAAAAGGGTCTTCCTAAAACGCCGCAACGCACGGAAAGCGGTAACCGGCGGCAGCGGGGGCTCACCGATCCGATGTTGGACAAGCTGAAGGTTCCTCCGCTCAGGTCCGCCGTTCCCAGCTGGCCGGCGGTGCCCAGCGCCTGAAGCCGGTTGAGTTCCTGCGCCACTTCCAAGATGCTGAGCAGCTGCACGTTCTTCACGGTGGGAACCAGCAGACCCAGGCTCGTATCCATGGCGACGCCGACGTTATGAGACGCCTGACGCGCGGCGCACCGAGTTCACGACACCGACAACGTCCGCGACAGCGTCACGTGGAAAACCCGGCGAGCCTCACCTTGTACGTGATGTTCTGGCAGCCTTCGTCCAATGAGGCGTTGAGGATGGGGAAGTGGCTGAGGCAGAGGGAGGTGGCCTGAGCCAATCAGAGCGCAGCATTAAGTCAAGCGGCGTGGATTCTACACTTGGACTTTTTCCGAAAAGCTGTCCGCGAGCGACATCGCAATCGGGTGAAATGACATCCGTCAATGACACGGTCGAGTCAGTCCCGAAGCCGAAAAACCGCTCGAACGTACTCGTAACTGCCTAAAAGTCCCAATCGACGCATTCCTAATCCGTCAATCGCTACGCGAGATTCCCAGGATTCGATTTGGCTGACGAGTTTTACGTACGCTCGTACCGCGTCAAAACCAGCGGGAAGTTTCAAACGGCGGCATTGCCACTAAAAAGTCAACGTTAAGAACAAACGTGGCTCCGACCGAATGTGGCGCAGGTCGCAGAATGGAAGAAGAAGAAGAAACACACGGACGGCAACGGCGACCTTCCCCGCACATGCGAAAACTTTGGCTCGAAACCTTTGAACGCGTCATTCCGATTCACCATCGGGCAATGGCGTTGAAGTACCTTAATGAAGAAGGGCATGAAGCTGAGTTTGATGCCGCGACACTGAGCGTCCGCCTTGAGCTCGGCCCTGAGCGCCACCAGGCGGCTGAGGTCCACTTGGTCGCACAGTCCCAAGTGAGGAATGCTGAGCGCCGCCGTCATGCTCTTCGCCATCGCTTTGTGGAAGCCTGCAACGCAGAAGCCGCTCAGGAGCTACGCTAACGCTACGCGAAGACGGGATGGACTTTGACCTTTGAGCGGTTCGGTCACATCTTTGCCAGCGAAGACGCGCTGCGGCGCGACGGGCGGAGGCCGCGGGGCCGGCGAGGGCGCGGCAAGGGGCCGGGCCGGGATCTCGTGGAACGGGCTCGGGGGCAAGATGGCTCCCGTCTGCTTGGCCAGGAAGTCCAGGATGTCTTCCTTCAGGATGCGCCCGTCCTTTCCCGAACCCAACACCTCGCTCAGCTTGATCTGGAGGGACGTCGCGAAGTAACACCGAGAACGTCGGGGAGGACAAGACCCGAATTTCGCACGGACGGACCCTTTGGAGCCGCAACAAGCCATCGACTCGTCGATTGGCTACTTTGATCGATCCATTCTCTATCACGAGGGGGCGGCAGGTGGAGCCTTGCTGATCTGAAGCCACAGCGGACCCCGGACTGGCCGCCAGCCAATGGGTTGGCGCACAATTAAGCTTTCAATGTTTTTGGAATGCGGGAGGAAAGCGGAACACCCAGAGAAAAGCCACCCAGGCGCAGACGGAAACACCCAGACTCCCGACAGGCCGGGCCGGGATTGGAGCCCCGGCCCTCGGAACCGTGAGGCCAACCGACCGGTCGCTCCACCGTGCCGCCGCTTGTGCTTCGTCGTCGACATTGTTAATTTGCCAGAAGACCTCTTTTGACATAAAGCATCGAAAATTCCCAAAGGTCGTGAATGGATGATGAAAATAGTGGCTGACATTGTTCTCCATGGCGAGGCGTCTGACGGCGGGCGTGGCCTGGATCTTGACTCCTTTGATTTCCTGGTGGGTGTGCTCCTCCCGAGCCATGGCGGGCGTCTCCACCACGTCTTCTTCCTGGGTCACGTCTGGTCGGGCACACCGAGCGCGTCAGGGTGACGAACGCGCGAGTCCAAGAGGACGCTAATATTTCTCGGGACCGGCAAGTCGGGAATGAAGAAGGATTGCCGTGGCGACTCTCCATTCCCGGCGGACATCTTGGGAAACTATCGAGGAGAGCCACGGGCGGACGTACCGGAAGCGGAGTCGGTCTCGATGTCCACCAAGGGTTTCCCCACCAGGGCGACGTCGTCCGCGCGGTAGTAAAGTTTTGCGATGACGCCGTCGTACCGGCTGGTGATGGTGACGGACGCCTTGTCGCTTTGCACCTCGCAGATGCTGTCGAATTGCGACACTTTGTCTCCCTCCTTCACGTACCTGCGGACACACGCACGCGGGTAACCACGCACACGCCGCTCGGCCCCTCGCTTGCGTCGGGGCTCCCGGGTCGGAGGTCACCCTGCCCCAAAATCCCGATGAGGGACGGAGCCGCTCCACCTACCACTCCTTCACCGTCACCTCCGTGATTCCCTCGCCGATGTCCGACAGTTTGAACTGGACCACGGCGCCGGTCCGTGCTGCGCCACACGCACACACGCACGCACGCGATCAGCGACGACACCATCTGCGACGTCGCCGGCGTCATCCTGAACCCACCTGCGGACGTGTGCAGCGGCCGGCCCAACATCCGGAAGCTCCCGCCGCACGTCGCCAACTTCCTGTGCGGCGTGGCGGGGAGCGAGCCCAGTGCGGAGTGGCTCCGCCCCTGGAAACATCGCCGCCGGTACTGCTGGATCAGCTGATGAGAAACACAGCAAGTTTGCGTGCGCAACGGCGACGATCCCATTTCGTTTCGCTGCTCGGAAAGTTATTATTTAAGTGACTAACGTTGAAAGAGAAGATGGCGTGACATTTTGGGGAAACAGCTGGGACACGTCAAATAATTCAGTATAATTGATGCAAAACATTAAAAAAAAAAAAAAAAAGTTAGTAGTACTGTCAGCGATGAGTGTAAAGTTGAATGTGAATAATTTGAAAACATCAGCATGCGCAGCCTTTTGGACAAAGCCAAATTCCTCAGTTGGGACATGGCGACAATAACTCACTCAACTGTGACCGGAGCATCATTCATACTCTATATGTGTGGCGTGCTTCAAAAGCTTTTAGATGGCCACTGTGGTCTCCAAGTTTGATTGCCGAGTTTTTGACTGCTTCACCTTTCCACCGTACTAGCTGTTTTGGTGCTAGCTTTAGCATCTGTCTGGGTAAGTCGAGCGAGCGAGCTCCGGAATGACGTGAGCATGACGTCACCGCCCCACTTTCCACATTCGAAGGCGTTTTTGTGGCTGCTGAAAGGAGTTTTTGTGCTGCCGTTCTCACCAATCTCCTGAACACAGCGGAAGAACCTCTCGTCATCGCCGCCATCTTGCTTGCCGACGTCACCCACACGCCCCGCCAACAGCCAATCGGCGTGCGCCAACGTCACATCCGAGCGTGCCCGACGTTCACAAAAAGTGTGCAAGGCAATGACGTAGAAGAAAAACTGGACTGCGCACTCCGCAAGCATCATTGGTTCCTTCTGGTCAGGGCAAAAAGAGTATGGTAAAAAATACACACATTGTTGTGGAAAACGATGCGATGAATATACATATATCATTAAACATGAAGGTTCACAGCCAACAGCACAGTAAAAAAAAAAAAAAAGCTAAACCTAGCGTATACCAATTAAATTTGATGTCATTACGTTTCCCAATGTAGAATTGCAAGGATGTCAAAGGACGTCTTTCTTTTTGTTGGTTTGTGTTCTCTAATTTGTCCTCCAGTCCAGTCGGTGGCGCTAATCCACCACCAAGCGAGTTTGGACAACGCCAATCAACCCGAAGGGGGGCCCCGGCGGCCGTGGGAAAGCCGCTCCAGTCGTCTCGAACTCGCTAAAAAGTTCCTTTGCCGGACGTCATCGATACAAACAAGGAAGAAGTTCAAGTTGGACATGGCGTCGTCGACAGTGGAGCTCGACGGCAGCGTCATGGAGGGCGTGAGTGTCGATACGAGAGGACGAGTTGCCTCGCCTGACTGGCACGTTCGCGTCCGCGTCCGCGTCGTCTTTTCTCTTCGTCTGCCTTCATTTGATCTTGCTGCGTTTCTCTGCCGACCTTTGACCTTTAACCATCACGTTCCTTACTCCCATCTTTTCCCGTTTCCCTTCATTTCTTCCCTCGCTCGCTCTCAGGGCGGCCAAATCGTGCGAGTGGCGGCGGCGCTGAGCTGCGTCGGCGGCTCGCCGGTCACGATGTGCAAAGTGCGAGCGGGCAGGAGCAGTCCGGGACTCCGGTGGGTAGCGGCCGAGGCCAACAACCCCGAAAAAATAGCAATATACTGGAAGTTTATTTACATAATTCCATTCGTAATGTCAAACTTTCATAGATCACATTCAGGGGCCACAATTCCAACCATTGCAAGTATTTATCTGCACATAATTTGGGTTTGCAACTCCTAAAACCCTCAAGATTGGGAATAACCCCCCCCCTCCAAAAAAAAAAAAAAGAGAAAAGAATACCGCGATGACGTCAGCCCAAACATTGCAGGCCAATCATGTTTTTTTAAAAATCATCTATTAAACTCAAAGCACCTGCGCAGATTTTGCTCGGTCTCATTAAATTGGTTCGATATGGGGAAGACGACGTAGGATGGGGACGCCAGCGAAGGAGGCATCCAAGCGTACATCGGCGGAAAGACATTTCAGAAGCCGCTTTATTGGCCGAGTGTGTAACGACACACCGGGAATTTGTCTCCGGGAGTCGGTGCTGCCCTGGTACGACATCCAGAACAAGAGTGGGAGAAAAGAGATGACTGTGGTCTTCCTTCGGCGGGTTTTCAGTCAGAGAAGATTCAAGGAACCAGCTGAGCTCCAGAAAAGGGTGGAAGAAGGCCACCGGCTTCAAAAAAAAAAACGGCACATCCGTGAGAAAGATGGCCAGCGACCGTCAGGTTCCCCGGGTCGAGCCGCTTCTGATCCCGATCCCACGGAGGAAGCGTCTCAACCGGAACTGGAAAGAACCGGACTGTCGGCCGGCGTCTTTTTCTTTCGTTCGGGCTACGAGGAAGCTGCCTGAGGTCCGGTGTGCAATCTCCAGTCGGTCACAGTTTGGGGTGCAATGTCCAGTGCGGGTCTTGACGAAGTCTGCTTTCGTAGAAGGTGACCGCAACTGGGTTGGGGGCAACTATGGAGGAAAGCGGCGGCACCCCATCCCAAAACAAAGAGGGAGTGACTGCGCGCGTCGACGAGATCCGGGCTTCCGCAACTCCGGGGCAAGGCCACAGAATCAGAATCAGAATCAGAATCTGGCCGATGGCCTCAATGCGTCCGCTGAGCAAAAAGGGTCCAAACCGAGGGATGAAGATGAAGAATTTTGCAAATTGATTTCACCTCGCCAACATTTTTTCTTTTTCGACAAAAGTAAGTCAATCGTGTCTTTACAGTCTTGGACTTTTTTGTGTTCTCAATGTCGTGGGTACGTGAGCCAGAATCCCAAATTGGGAACGACTCAACAACCAGTCGCAATTGTGTGCGCTGAATCTGTCATCTATGAAAGTTTCCAGTTTTGAGCGGAATTCTGGATCACTACATTTACTGAACATGCACTTATTGACATTTGGGAGAACGCCTGTAAAAATGATTTGCAAATCCTACTAAAGCGACAGTGTATTGATTCCAGCCCAAAGACAAAAGATTGCACTGGTAAAGGACGTCTTTTGGCAACTTTGAGGTCGTCGGTCGACGCGGGCCAGCCGCACGCACATCGAGCGGCTTCCCTTCGCGCAAGACTCAAGAAGGCTTTGGCGAGTCAACGCAAATCGGTGCCAACCTGTTGCTCATTGTATCGTTTTTTTTTTTTTTTTTTTTTTTTTTTTTTTGGGGCTTTTGCACAACTTGCCAACTTCATCAAAATGGTGCTGCCTGCAGACTGATCATTGAGACCAGTTCCGGGTGTCCCTGCGTCTTGCCCAGTGAGCTGGGATGAGCTCCAAAATAAGGCATTTGCAAAACTTTTGCTTTTACCTTGGGAAAAAAACAATTCATATTTGTGCTTGTTTTCAGTGGGAATTTATGGACCAATCCGTCTGAATTTTGCACACTGTCCATTTTTCTTCCTGTCCAATTGTTGAATGAATTGAGAATAAGTTATTTGCCGCCCACCAAGTCCGAGTTTTCCCGTGCGCGTTGCACGTTTTGCGCTTTGTGCTTGTATTTCGACGCCTTCTGTGTTGAATTGTGCGACGTGTCACACGCAGGCCTCAGCACCTGAGCGGTCTTCAGCTGGTTTCTGACATGTGCGGCGGCGTCCTGCAGGGCGGCGCCGTCGGCTCCACCGACGTCAGCCTGACGCCGGGAAAGATTCGAGCTGGAAACTACACAGCGGACACGCGCACGGCGGGGTGACCGGCTACACGGCTAGCGTGCTGTGTGTGTGCTGCGTTCTCATTCTTGTGTGTGTGCGTGCGTGTCAGGAGTGTGTGTCTGTTACTGCAAGTGGCGCTGCCGTGCGCTCTCTACGCGGACGACATCTCAAACCTGATCCTCAGAGGAGGAACCAACGCGGAAATGGCGCCACAAATAGACTACGCCGTCAACGTACGCGCCGTCCTCATCTTCTCCTCCGTTGGTGTGGCGTCGTGCTTTACGATTTAGAAATTGCAGTGCAGCTTCTGTCACTTTTGCCCCTTCAGGTCTTCAAACCAATCGTGGAAAAGTTTGGAGTCCATTTTGACTGTGACATCAAAATGAGGTGCGTGGCTTTGTGTTTGATGGGCGCCGGTAAATCCTGCCTCACGGCTCTCTGTTCACCATCCTTAGCACCACCCACAATTTCCGTTTCAGGGATTTTTACTTCACTTGTTTTATTTTTTTCCCCCGACTGGATCGCTTGATAACAAATAATCAACTTGTGTTCATTTGTCCCAATATCATTTCAAACGTTATCAAGGATAATGTACACAATCGCTACAAGTGTTTAATCCAGCATGAGCGATGATGTCATGTTACAATTGAGGATCTCAGCCCAATTGATTATCTGCAATTTATTCTAATCTGGTTTTTATATGCGGATCTACATTTAGCGCTAGCGATATCGACGTGTGACGTGAACATCGCAGATTGTGTTGTACACCGACGCGAGCGGGGCGCACCGCTGCTCTCTCGCAGATCCCCCCCCCCCCCCATTTGGTGCGGTCGAACCCAACTCGGAAGGGACCATTGCAGCAGCAAAAAAAAAAAAAAAAAAAAGTGAGTCGCCGACTTGCACGTCGAGCGGCGTTCCTGACAGCCAGTATGTGAAAGCTTTTGCCTCACTCAGGACAGATACTGATTCGAGCGAATATCCGTCGGTTCGGGAGACCATCCGACTGCGTCGGTAGCAGGCTGCTCCTCCCGTACGAAACCGCCTTCGATACGTCGCCGTGCATGTATGTGGAGACACAACTCAACTCGACAGCTTTTAGGCAGCGTGAGAGAAAGAGCCCGTTGGGGATGAATTTAGCATCGCGATGGATCAATCCATATTTTCACCTACCCAGAGAACGCATTTACATTGGTGTGTGTGTGTGTGTGTGTGTGTGTCTGCTTCAGAGGTTTTTACCCAAAGGGTGGCGGCGAGGTGCGCGCGGCGGTGCACCCGGTCAAAGAGTTGCAGGCCGTCACCATGTTGGAGAGGGGAAACATCGCAAAGATTCACGGGAGGGCGTATGTGGCCGGGGTTCTGCCTTTCAAGGTAGATCCAGTCCAACCATGTGACGCGCGTAGGTCCGGTTTATCGGTCCAACGTCACGTGACGTTCATGCGGCGCGTTTGTGCCCAGCTGGCCAAGGACATGGCGGCGGCCGCCGTGCGAACCATCCGCAGAGAGATCAAAGATCTGTACGTCGACATCCAAGCGGTGCAGGAGAAGGAGAAAGCGTACGGCAACGGAAATGGAATCATGTAAGTGACGCTCACTCGCACCACCGCTGACCTTTAACCTCAGCACCTTTCGTCCGTGTGGCTCGGAAGAGGGGCGGGGATCCACGAGTTGCTTGCGCCATTTTGTTTTTGTTTTTTGAGGCATTTAACAGCAAGACCGAGCAAGTCTGCCACCGTTTTGTAAGTCAAGATGGATAGCGACTCGAGACATATTTGCAAAATGTTGCTGTGGACAAGAAGTTTCTCCAAAACCAGCACTAACAAACAAAGCATGTCAATTCAATGAAAACAAACCAAAACAAAACATAGGCTTCACTTTGATTTGAAAGGCAAAGCTGCTGTTAGTCCTTCGTGATTCTGCAGTTACTAATTCAAATACCACTTAAGGAAAAGTCAGTCGGATTTATGTTCCTTGTCATGAGTGATCCATTCCTCGACGTTTCATTCGAACATTTGTTTTTCTTCTTTAGAATCATTGCAGAGTCACGCACAGGATGTTTGTTTGCGGGCTCCGCGCTGGGCAAAAAAGGTGAGGAGCGCCTCTGCCAGCAGGGGGCAGCGACCTCGCTCGCGTCACGTGTGCGCGTGTGCGTTTCAGGGGTGTACGCTGACAAAATTGGCACGGAGGCGGCGGAGATGCTGCTAAGAAACATTCGTCACAACGGCTGCGTGGATGAATTCCTCCAGGACCAGGTGAGCGGGCACCTGGCTGGGGGCGGGTTGGACCGGGACCTCGAGGGTACACGTGGCGCTTCTCGCGCTGAGAAAGCTTGACAAGACCAACGATGAGATGCGAACGCACCCCTCCCGCCTCCCTCCTTTATGAGCCACTGGGACATCCGACACCCGAATGTGAAAGTAGTTGCGGTGGAAAAAGACGTAACGTACACAAAGACTGGGCTGCTCGAGTCTGATGGAGGCAAAAGGACAGCCGCCTGTCCGCCAGCATCCCCCACCTTGGCAAAAAGAGGCCACGTTTTGCTGCCTCTGGATGGCGTCCACAAAAATGCTGTTCCTTCCCCGTATCTCACTTAACATTTCTCATCAAAAGCCACCGTGCCTCCTAAGTTCATCTGTCACTGACACCAAGGTTGTTCTCCTCCCCTGATGATGGCTTGACGCCAAAGTTAGCGTCGAAGGTTCAAGGTGAAACATGACGGTCGCTCGTGTAGACGGCCACAGATACGACTGGGAAGGGAAAAATCGCTGACCCTAAACTAACGCGCGTCAGCCGTGCCAGCGTGAACGTCACACTAAATATCGTTGCCAATTGGAGTCTTCGCACCTGCGACAACAACGAAACGACGCAAAACTACGCTTTCCAGTCGCTCATTAGCGATTGCGCCGGTAAGCCATGGCGCTCGTTGTGGAAGTAGCAGACTTTGCTGCTTCAGTTCCAACCGGAACGACACGTGGCTTGGATTTAACCAACGACGGTCGAGTTCGAAAAGTTTGCCGCGGCTTTGAGACCTCGCGAGATGAGGGAAGCCCAATAACGTTTGTGCGTGTCGTGCTCTCGCTCAGCTGATCGTCTTCATGGCCCTGGCCAAGGGGACGTCTCGGATCCGGACGGGGGCCGTCACCCTCCACACCCAGACCGCCGTCCACGTAGCCCAACAGATGACTCAGGTGAGAGGTCACGTGACATGGGCCCAGCTGGCAAACCTTTCCTTTCGCTGGGCAATATCTTGACAATAGATTATTCAGTTTATTGCGTATTTACGATGTAGTCACATGGTTTGGGATCGTCTTGCTGATAGAAGCGTGAAAAAGATGCGGTTGCTTGGATGGCAGCATGTTTCTTTTCATCATTAATGGTGCCTTCACAGATGTCTGCGATGCCCCGTGCCATTACAGATGTTGTCAGGTTTTGAACTCTGCATCCATAAACGTCCAGATGGTTCTTTTCCCTCAACAATTTAAAATGCGGACTCAGTGGACCACGGAACACTTTTCCGCTTTATATCAGTCCATCTCGGATAAGCTCGGGCCCAGTGAAGCTGGTGGCATTTCTCGTTGTCGATAAACATCTTTTGCTGTGTATAGTAGAGTTTTAAGATGCACTTGGGGAAGTAGCCCTGAACTGTATGTACTGACATTGGTTTTCTGAAGTGTCCCTGAGCCCTGGGGCGAGATCCTTCACACATTGTCGGTTTTTGATGCAGTGCCGCCTGAGGGATGGAAGGTCAGCGGCATTCAATGTCGGTTTTCGGCCTGAACCTCTTGACGATGAAATCCCTAAATTCGTTTGAATTGTATGTTGAGGAACCCAGTTCTAAAACTGTTGGACTATTTTCCTCCCGCACTTGTTGACAAAGCGGCGAACCTCGCCGGATCTTTGATTGCGACTGGCTGACAGCAATTCAGGGAGTTTTTCAGCTCTTTTTTTTAACTTGCTCACGTTTTTAATTGTTGTTCGAACGACATCAGGGCAGCCTGAAAAACGCATTTTCTTTTTTTGCAGGCAAAGTTCACAATAACCAAATGTGAGGATGAGCTCGGCGTCACGTACATTATCGAATGTCAGGGGTCAGGCCTCAGCAACCCAAACTTGTAGCTCCGCCCTCATGTTTGTTTTTCCAACTGTAAAATTCAATAAATGAATGAATCAGCTTTTTGATGTTTCCAGTGACTATTTTGTCCTTTTTTTTTTTTTTTTTTTTTTAAACCGTTCAACTCGTCCCGTCCTGATTGTTGACACGCGATGCCGATGTGAACTGAGCACTTTGGACGATGATTCCATTTTCTTGTTTTGAACTTCCAATTTGCATTTGCACGATGGACACTTGCGTTTTCGATGAGTCGCTCGTTGGCGAAGCTGCCGCATGTCAACTAACCTTTTGGCAGGCTCTCAGGTGTGAAGTGAGTAGCTTCTCCACCTGCTCCATATAAAAGGCGGCAAGGACAAATCCGTTCTGTGGGGCGCCGACTTTGTTGGGGGTCACGGGTGAGTCGGACTCTCTTCCATCTGACTTTGGGCCAGCTCTCGTCAAGTCGCCCACTTCCTCCTGTGACGTAGCACGTGTCGATTTAGCGCTCCAACCTGAGAGGCGGGTCGGTTTCGGGTCCGTTTCTGAGCGGAGCCCGCCGTAACCCGACCCCGATGGAAACTCACACCTGCGCCCTTCTGCGAGTGAAACCTGAGTCGGGCCACATGACGCCCCGCGAGTCCGGCGCTCAGTCCGCCGTCCGCCCTGCAGGATGCACCAGGCTAGCCTTGCGCGACCGGCACCGGGCGCCGACTGTGTGTGGATTTCTCTGGTGGCGGGTAAGTGTGATGTCATCGCTGTGACATAAACAACTCATCGCTACTCCGAATATGTGATGTCACGATTAACGAGCTGTTAATAAGTTCAACTCGCTGTGGCAGAATCCACGAGTCCTTTGGCGAAAGCGTCGATCGAATGCTGCGACAGGAGTCGCATAAGTAATGGCTGATGGATGAACATCAAGGTGCCAACCATTCGCATGAAACACATTTCTTGTGATGTGAAAATAACCTGGGGCCAAAAATGATGACATGACACCTTGTTCAAAATCTGTAGAATTCTGCGTTGAGCAGGTTATTTGTGACCACGACTTGCCCCATGAATGAGATGAAAGTAATTTCTGAATTTCAAGTGAATATAGCAGCACACGATAGAGAATATCTGGTCGTACTTACAGGGGCGGAAAAAAACAGTTCCGGGAGGAGAATTTTCCCTTTTCCGATGGCGTGCGAAGGCAGCACCGTTGGTTCCGTTTGCTGATTGGCTGGAGGTCGCCATAGTAACGAGTTTTTAAAAGAAGAATTGCGCAATCTCGTTCTCGGACTGATTGCGCTCGTTAATCCGAGCTAGTGTGCTAACATGCTAGCGCGCGTCGTCTTGAAGACGGCGAATGTTTGACGAAAGTGCGAACAAGATGAGGACAAAGTTGTCAATTTGTTGACGGCGGGCGAGCGAGCGAGCGGCGGCGGCTCCTCGCTTTTGCTGCTAGTCCGCCAGTCGACAAGTTAAGCGGCAGTCCGACCGGCCCGCCGGGATCGAGACGGGCCCATCCATGACCCACACCCCGGTTCTGGCCGCCTTGTTCGGCGTGACGGGCGGGGCCGAACCGCTGGGAACCGCCGAGTTTATCAAAGGTAAAAACAAACAACGAATGGAAACCGCAATCACAATTCGGAACTCTTGTCGCTCAAAACTTGCGAGTGAGTGCAGAAAGTTTTTTTTTTTTTTTCCCTTTCCAGAAGAAAAGCTTGAAAATGCCAGCCTTGAATTGAAAGTCTTAACGACTTTTACTTTCTGTTCTAGCTTTCGTTTTCGTTTGAATGCGTTTTATGACTCGCTCTTCCAACTCGCTATATTTAGTGATGAGTATCTTTTATGACAAAGGGACATTTTTAGGATCTGTCCGGGTCTCCAAGTTCAAGGACGCTCATCATTTTTCCGGACTGTTCCAAATAGCTCAGCTTCCGATCACTAATCAATTCCGACCGCTCCGTGTGTGACAGAGCGTCTGTATTTTGCGACGTTGCGAAGCAAACCCAAAAGCACGAGCAACACTCACTACTTCTGCACCGACGACGAATTTGTTTACGAGAAGTAAGTGTTGGGGGGTGGGGGGGGTCCGTTTTGCTTTTATTGTGAAGAGCCGCGTTGCTGATTTGATTCCTTGTGTTCAGTTTCTACGCCGACTTTGGTCCCCTCAACTTGGCCATGTTGTACCGGTACTGCTGCAAGCTGAACAAGAAGCTGAAGGTGAGTTCCCGACGCAGACAGACGCCGCCCTCGCTCGGAATGTCCACCGACCGCCCGCGCTGGTCTTTTTTTTTACGCTCAAGCGTGGACTACATCCGGGCGATCGATGACAATCAAGCCAAGTGGTCGCTCTCTGCCCGCGCCTTCATGCTGACACCAACATCGTGAAGAAATGCGCGCTGTTGACAACTTTTCCGTGATATTGAATCACTTGCGGGCCGCTCTTGGGGCGCTTTTTTTTTTTTTTTTTTTTAATTTTTTTAATTATTATTATTATTTTCCATAAAGCAACTGTCGACTTGAACTTGTTCAAACCGAGTCGCTCACGTTGCCGGGTGGCCACTTTCAAAGCGTTTTGACCTGGCTCGGAAGCCGCAGTCTTGTGTTCTGACTCTTCTTTGGATTTGTTAGTAATCCTCATCAGAAGGCGTTTCTTTCCCCAAAAGCGGCAGCACCTTTCAACTTAGCTTTTTCTTTTTGAAAAAAGTCTGACTGACTTTTTTGGTTTTTGTTTGTTTGTTTGTGTCACCCCCCCCCCCCCCGAACTATGAAACAAAACCAAAAAAAAAAGACTGACCGAGGGAGCTTTTAATGGCCAAGTGATGATGTCTTCTCTGCTGTTCATCTCCAAACTGCGGCGCTCGCTCACTCGAGTTGAACATTTCAACTTGCTGTCCGCCATTCACACAAATCACCCCAACCCCCAACAGAGTGGCCGACTTTATACGAAGTACCACAATGTATATTCTGTTTATAGCGTACCCTGGCTTTTTTTTTTTTTGTAGGTGGATCTTCAGCCTCACAGTTCTGAGGTTGCACGTTCAAAGTCTCCTTGGCCTGTGTGGACTTTTTTTTTTTTTTTTTTTTTTTTCTGGGGGTGCTCCGGTGCCCTCCCAGATTCCAAAATTGTGCAAGCTAGCGTGGTTGGCGACTGGAATTTGTCTGCAGGTGTGAACGCGAGCGTAAATGGCGCTTCGCCTGTGCCCTGTGATTGCCTGACGACCGGTTCGGGTGTTCTCCGCCTCAGTCCTGACGTCAGCTGGGATAGGCCTCGTGTGAGGATAAGCGGTATGGAAAACTGATGGATGGATGGATATTGGTGGGATTTTCCAAAATTTTCAACGCAAGTCAAATCCAAAGTTTTTATCCACTACAACATTTATTCCCTTTCTGTACTGCCTCTAACCCCCGAAAGGGTCGCGGGCGTGCCGGAGTCTCTCCAAGCTGTCTTCGGGCGAGAGGCGGCGTCCACCCTGAATTGGTCACTTGCCAGTCGCAGGCCACAAATAAACAAACAACAGTTCAGACCTACGGGCAATTTAGAGTCTTCAATTAAGCCTGCATACGTGTTGTGGAAGGAAAGCGGAATAGCTGGCGAAGTGCCGCGGGGATGTGGCGCTAACCAGTCGTCCGCGGCGGCGCCCACTGCAAAATATCATTTGCGGAAACACGTGTGTGTGTCGGGTATAATAAACAGAATAACGAGCACGCAAAAAGATGGGGGGCCTCCCAGTAACTTATTGCCGCGCTGACGCTAAGTCTCCCTCCTCCGACCGAGAGTCGTCGGGGGGGCTGCCGCTTTGCCTCACCAAAGTCGACTTTGTCCGCTTTGTGCACGTGCAGTCGTTCACGTTGAGCCGTAAACGAATCGTCCACTACAGCAGCTTTGACCAGAGGAAACGCTCCAATGCGGCCGTGCTCATCGGAGGATACGCGGTGAGAGCCACGACCCCCGACCGCGGGCCCGACGCGCTCCTGGCCCCCTGACCTTCACCTTAATGTGTGTGTGTGTGTGTGTGTGTGTTCCAGGTGATCTACTTGAAGAAAACTCCTGAAGAGGCTTACAGAGCTTTGGGTTCGGGGTCCAACGCCGCTTACCTTCCCTTCAGGTTAACTCAAAAAGTCGCCAATTTGCCTCATCACATTGTGTGTGCGTGCACGCTGCGCTTAAGTGCGTGTGAGGGATGAAGGCCATACGTGACGTAAGTTGAGGGTTAAAAACAGCTGACGGATCAGTCCCCGGCTAGGCCGCGCCCACGTGCTGCTGCCTTCACGGAGGACTCGGGCAATTTGAAATGCTGCTTTTATTTTTCCTCATGGCCGGTTTACACACTTGCACTCGGGCCAGTTGCTGCCACCTGCAGGTGAGTGCGTGTTGCTACAGCATTGTGTGTGTGTGTGTGTGTGTGTCTATGTGTGTAGGGATGCGTCGTTTGGGAAGTGCACCTTCAACCTGAGCGTTCTGGACTGCCTGCAGGGCATCAGGAAGGTGAGTTTTATGCCAATCACGCCTTGTCATTCACACGTCAACGTACGCACGCGCGGAAACTTGTGGAAGCACTTCCTGTCGTCTTGTGTTGCTGAAATCCTGCTTTTTGTGTGTGCGGGTGGTCTTTAGGCTCTCCAACACGGGTTCTTCAATTTTGAGTCTTTTGACGTGGACGAGTACGAACATTACGAGGTACGACGCGCGCCCGTGTCCCTCCCGCGCCGTGTTTAAGCGTCACCCTTGTCGTCACGTTGTCGACTTCCTGTTGGTTCAGCGCGTGGAGAACGGAGATCTCAACTGGATTGTTCCGGGAAAACTTCTGGCCTTTAGCGGACCGCATCCCAAAAGCACAATTGAGAATGGTGGGTGGTGGTGTTTCCGATTCCGATATAGATTTCTATCTATTTTTTTTCCCCAATCTCGGTTTTGCTCCAAGACATGACGGATGGTTGGCGAGTGCCACAAAGCGCGAAGACGACTGGCAGGTGGATGAGCTGGGAAGGACTTGTGGTCTTTTTCACCGTCTTGGTATCCATTTTGTTTTCAACGTGGTGTCTTGTTGACTGAAAATATTTAGAAAGTCGATGAAGATGAGAACAATTTCTTTCTTGGTCAAGCAAACATCCCTTTTTTTTTTTTTTTTTTTTACCCTCCCAACACAAACTGAGATGCGAGCTTTTCGAGCTAGCTAGCACCTGTCTCTTTGCTTTTTGCCCCCGCGACCCCACTTGGGATAAGCGCAAGAAATCGGACCGTCACGACGACGGGGCTTTGAGCGGACTCGGGGGGGGAGTCGTTTAGTGGGGCGTCGCTGTGAACGGCTAACGAAATTGTGGGCGTGTCTGCAGGCTACCCGCTTCACGCCCCCGAGCGCTACTTCCCGTACTTCCGCAGCGGCGGCGTGACTGCGGTCGTGCGTCTCAACAAGAAGATCTACGAGGGCGCTCGCTTCGCGGACGCCGGCTTCCGCCACTGCGATCTGTTTTTCCCGGACGGGAGCACGCCCAGCGACGCCATCGTGCGGCGTTTCCTGGCGCTGTGCGACGCCACGAGCGGCGCTCTGGCCGTGCACTGCAAAGGTGAGCCCGCGGGCCCGAACTCCCGCCGTCTCGGTCCCCTCTTCACACGCTCTCGTCCTCTCCAGCCGGCCTGGGCCGGACGGGCACCCTGATCGGCTGCTACCTGATGAAGCGGTACCGGTTCACGGCGCCGGAAGCCATCGCCTGGATCCGGATCTGCAGGCCCGGGTCGGTGATTGGACCTCAGCAGAACTTCCTGGAAGAGTGAGCGGTGACTGCAAAGGACAGATGCAAAAATTCGGGCTGCGCCTCGCAGATCATTTCACATTGGATGGATTTGGCCATTCTACGTTTGATGAATTGGACAAAAAGCATTTTGACATTTCCATCATCGTTTTTATTTTGATGAATATAAACACAATTATTCCTACACCAATTGACGGCAAAACACGATGCAAACAGGTTGTAAATGAATGAATTCAGTGCAGTTTAGAAAACAAAAACAAATTGGAATATCTTCTAGGGCTGCACAATATATCGTTTTGCGCATCATTGCCGCGATGCACGCATGTATGCACAATAGCCACGGTCGCGGCCTCCCGCAATATGCGCTCGGTCACCAGCAGTCGGCTTGTCTACGTTAAGGTTGGCACCGATGTTACAGTAGTGATCTACGTTAAAATTGGCACAGATGTTCCACTTGTCTACGTTTGGCACCGACGTTCCAATCAAATGACACAGTGGTAAATGTTCCAGACTGTTTCTCTTGAAAGTGAAGAACAGGTCGAAGTTGGGGGAGCAGACTGTGTGTATGGCTATAATGTTTTGCTTGGATGAACGCCCTCAAATCTACGCGTTTGAACACGTATGAAATAACAGATTGGTTCACCAAACAAATAGTGTAAGAAATATGGTGAGGACTGTAATTTTACGGCTCACAAAAAAAAGAATTTGAACTTCACCTTTGGCTTCGCGCTCGCTCAATTCTACAGCGCGTTTGAATACAGGCGGCCTTCATCCAAATAAGACATTTGTGCACTCCTGATTATATTTTATTCTAAACAGGGAGAAATGTGGCCTGGCTTTTTTTTTTTTTTTTTTTTGAAATACATGAAATCCTCCATCTTTGAATCGCAGGGTTTCAGAAAATCGCAAAGTTGCAATTTTTTCCCCCTATGTTTATCGTTGAGAGGCTGGAATTCTGAAAATTTGGACAATTTTAACTTGGCAATCGTAGCCACGACGACGACGACAACAACAAACGTGTCGAGCGGTTTTGTGTGCAGGAAGCAAACGTGGCTGTGGTCGCTCTGCGACCGAAAGCGCTCGCAGGGCTCGGCGGCCGAGGACGAGATGCGCGTCCGCGACATCGTGGTCGCCGTGGACCGCCTCAGCTTCAACCCGGCAGAAGCGACGCACGCCGGCGCCGCTCGGCCTCCGCCTGGCTCGGACCGCTCGCACGAGCCTCGCGCGCGCACGCGAGTCAACGTGTTGTCGACGCAGAGTGAAGCCAGCGAGCGGTCGCCTCCAACTCAGGGAGATAAATTGCGAGCCTTGAAATGTCGCCGCCCCCTCCGGAACGCCTCCTCCGCGCCTGACAGGTATTACGAGGCCCCCCCCCCCCCCCCCCGCTCCCCGCGTGTCCTGACCTCCGAGCGACGGAATCTCGTTTGCCTTTCAGAGCAGAGCAGCCGGTCGGAGGCGCGGCGCAGGCGCCAGTCGGGTCAGTGCGAGCGTCGCAAATGGGCCGAAGGGGCGACAAACGGGCCAATCGTGACAAGCGTGCCTCCTTATTTCCAGACTGTCGGCGGGGGTCCCTCAGGGCCCCGCCTCTGCGGCGCACCAGTCACTCCGCCCGCCGGCGTCAGCAACGGCCAAGAGGATCGGTCACAGTGCCTCGGTGACCGGCTTGAGGTCAGACGCTTCCCGTGGCTCCCTCCTCACTTCCTGTTTGCTCGTTTTCCACCATCAACCGTGCGTCTCGTTGGCCGGCGCCGTCACGCGACCTCACCTTAGACCGCTCGCTCCGCGTGTGTGTGTGTCAGCTCCCGATTGGCTGGCTCGCTCTGCGACGTGTACGCCACGCGGGCCTCCTTGTCGTTGGCCCCGCCCTACCCGCGTCCTCACAGTAGCGCGTCGTCATACGGCGACGTCGGGACGCCGCTCGAGCCGCTCCGTTCCTGTGAGTCCGCTGGCCCCGCCCCTTCATCTTCATCTCCATTGCTTTGCTTTTCTGTGACATCACCACCACATTTGTCCTGCTCTGTGTGGGTGGGAGGCGTAAACCGGTGGTGGTCTGATTCTGCCGGCGCCGGGGAGGAAGCTTAAGAACGCAAAAGGGCGGAGCCGAGAACCGAGCGGCGCTAGCGGCGAAAGGAAAAGTGTCGGAAAGTGATGAGACAGGAGGAGCTCCGCGGCCAAAGTCACCAGAGTGACAGGCAGGGGAGGACTTGCCAAACGAGGAAAGAAGATCAGCCGAGAAGGGAGTGGAAGTGGCGGGAATAAAAAGATCTTCAGGTTTGCAGTTATTGGTAGAAGGGCGACGAGGATGCAGCCCAAAGGGAAAGAAGGCGCTCATCAAAGTACAGGTCAAGAGGTTGCGAGTTAAACACCCCCGCAAGTCATACTGTGCGATTTATTTGTTTTGCTTTTGAATCTTTCACCACAGCAAAAATCGCTAAACAGTAATCAAGACGAAATGTTCAACTTGTACGCATTTTTTTTTCCCCCAGTCGCTTGCGTCGGACTACGTCCCACTTCTAGAAGATCCCACGCGCCCTGAATGCAGCGCTCGTGCGGTGAGGCCACGGAGAAGGAACGCGGTTACCGCCGACGACGACGCCACGGAGAAAATGCTCAATGAGCGACGAACTTTGAGCCGGCCCGACCCCTTGTGAGTAGACGCTAGCCGTTAGCCTCAGAAGGAGGACGTATTTTCACGCTGGTTTCTAACAAAGCTTCTCGTCACCATTCCTGCGATCTTCTACCTCTTCTGTTCGAGCCACTTTAAGTAGGAAGAGTTGACAGTCTTAATCGTGTGCATTTTTCTACGGACACGACAACGACGACCAGCCGAAAGAGACGACTGAGGCGTTTTTACGAAACGAGCGCTTCGTGTTCATCCGCGCTTTGATTTTGGAGGGAAGCAGCCTCTTTACGTCAATCTGAGGCTTTTATTTGTAAGGGAAGCCATCCATTTATTTTCTTGTAAATTGTTCTAGGAGAAGGAAATAAATTATTTTTGTTGACTACTTGTGTCTTCTTTCATGTGATCACCAAACAGGAAACGCCCCTCAGGTCATGGATTGATTTGGAAAGAATCTTTCTTCATCCTAAAGTAATTCATTCTTGTCACATAATATCGTTTATACATTTACATTCTGTAGCATCTTGAAAAAGCCATGTTCACGTGCTTTAATGGACTCGCCATCATATCAAAAATGAAGCCCGGGGTGGTGTTTGATCAAGGAATGTGTTTGCCGTTTCAAAGGTTTTCCATTGTGCATCCTGAATTTATGACCGCGTCGTAAAGGTCATCTTGTCGCGACCTTCAAGTGCTGCACTTTCTTCCGTTCTGGCGCAACGATCCGCAACATCGCGGAGGAAGACTGCGGCAAGGCTTGGAAATAAATCACGTCAAAGTTGTCGTTAGCGACATGACGACTTCGTCGCTCATCAAAAGTTGACCTTTCAGTGGAGGTCAACGTTGAAGTCATCAGTCAAAGGGCAACTGATTGCTGGCCTGTTGTGTGCTGAATCAAGTGCAGTTCCTGTGCTCAGCAGAAGAGGGCGCCGCAGGAGGCACGCGCCCCGTTTCAGGTTTAGGTTGAGCTGCTCGCACGCGCGCACAAAGACCAACGCCGAGCTGAGACGGTTGCGGTTCTGGCCGTCGAACCGTCGGTATCGGCGATGCGTCCACTCGTCTGCTTCTTCTCAGGTGAGCTTTTTCTGTTGAATTTGCATCCCTTACCCTTTCCGGATCTCCGTGCTGAGGTCCGATTGGAGCTTGGGTCGCGTTTTTTTGTTTTTGTTTTTTGTTTTTTTTTCCCTCCCACGTCTTTATTTTCTTAGTAGAGACCTCGATAGTTCCTATAAAGGGCTACCGAAATGACCGTTGATACGATCGGGGATTTTGATTTCATTTGATTTTTTTTTTGGAGCAAACGATTCCCAACGCAGAAACTGCTTTTGGAATCTTTCACTCATTTTCCACTTGCAAATCACTCCAAAGGGATTTTGGTCCGGTCCACTGGGACGGAAGAATGAGTCCAATTTTTGTTATTCAGGGAGGGGAACCGACACCCCCCCCCCCCCCAAAAAAAAAAAAAAACACATTGTCGGTTTATCCCCGCTTGTTGAAATATTTTTTTTCGATGCAATTTTAATGTAATTCTTTGCCATTGTCGCTTGACGTACAGTTGAACAGTGCGAGGTCTCCGTCGTCGTCTTTTCCGCGTCCACGTTTTCAACAGGAGACGGGTCTCGAACTCGCACAGAATGCGGTTGGGCATTGTCTTGTTGAACGAAGACAAGACATGGCTTGGACGGCAGCGCGTGTTAGTTGACCAATTCTTTTTCTTTTGGCATTTTGACATTCAAATGTGAAAATGGCCCCCCTCCGTCTTTGTGGCGTTGTTGTGCCCGTGCAGGTGCGCTGATGTGGTGGTGGTGGCGGTGCGTCCACGGCCTCCGGGTGGACATTTCTCCCGGCAGGCCGCTCTTCAAGCTGGGCGAGCGCGGGCAGCTTTGGTGCTCCGTGAGCGAGTGCGCCGCGGCGCCCGTCGTCTCGTGGACGCCGCTCGGCGACCGGCCCCTCGACGCCGACGTGGAAACTCGGGGCCTTCTGTCGCTGCTGACCTTTGACCCCGTGGAGATGCAGCACGAGGGTCCGCTGCTGTGTAAAGTCACGTGCGGGGAGCAGCGCAAACACG
Organism: Syngnathoides biaculeatus; assembly: GCF_019802595.1. Classification (NCBI taxonomy): domain Eukaryota; kingdom Metazoa; phylum Chordata; class Actinopteri; order Syngnathiformes; family Syngnathidae; genus Syngnathoides; species Syngnathoides biaculeatus. Next base: position 11,703,257 of record NC_084646.1, on the reverse strand, counting down.
CGAAAACGCACGTCGGCCTTTACGGTGCGTTCAAGAGCGCACGCAAACGCGCCAACGCACGCATTTCTTTGCGTTGTCATGCACGTCGCCCGCGTGTCACGCGTCGGCCACGTTGGTCATCCGGCGGTCTTGATGGACGTCTCGTTGTCGTCCAGCCTTCCCGTCGGACCCCGTCATCCTCGGTCACGACACTGTCCGCGAGGGGGAGGAGTCTACGCTGACGTGCGAGGTGCGTGACCTTTACCCCGCCGAAATGCTGACTCTGGATTGGCTGAGAGGAGAGCAGGTGCTGCGCAGCGTCGCGGGGGAGGCCGGCGCCACCGCCGTCCGGTCGACTTACGGCTTCACGCCTCGTAGGGCGGAGTCGGGGCAAAACCTCACCTGCCGGGCCACTCTGGAACTGCGGGACCTGATGCCCCGCGAACGCACCCGCCTCGTCCACGCCCGCATCCGCGTCACGTGTAAGAGGCTGACGCTGACGGTTGTACGTGTAAACGGCCGCTTGACATGACAACGCGCCGACCGGATGATGACGTCGTGTTGCCGTGCCAACCGGTGTGATGATGATGATGATGAAGATGCGGTTCTGGTCAGTCGCTCCAGTGGTGACGGCGCTGTCGGACCCCGGCGCGGTGCCTTCGGGGTCCGTCCTGGTTCTGAAGTGCTCTGCCGCCGGCGACCCGCCGCCGGTCCTCACGTGGACGTTCAGGCCCGAGGGACGTGGGGCGCCGCAGGTCAAGGGTCACGGTGGGGAGCTGGCGCTGGTCGCACAGGAGGGGGAGTATCGCTGCGAGGCGCACAACCAGGAGGGCAAAGACAGCAAGGCGGTCCGGGTTCAAGTCTACGGTGAGGGAATCGCGCACACACAGCGGGGGGGTGTCCCAGCCTCACGTGTCTTCGCTACGCCCACAGCTCCACCCAGCAACACGTCCATGTGGGTGCATCCGGGTCAGGAAGTTCTGGAAGGCCAGCGGGTCACCTTCGTTTGTCGCTCGGACGGAGCCCCGCCCCCTAGCCTGGTGCTCAGGAGGGACGGAGCGGAGCTCCAGGTGTCGGACACCGCCCCCTCGCTAACCTTTAGCCTAATGGCGCAGCCTCAAGACTCCGCCCACTACCAGTGCGCTGCCGCCAACGCCTTCGGAACGCAACGAGTCACGCGGCGCGTCGCCGTCACAGGTAACGACCGCGCGCTAACGTTAATTCAAAAGGGCGCAGTCGCAGGTCTCGACGACATGCTAATGCTAACACGTCACGTGTCGGCTAATGGCGACGTGCCGACAAAGCCGTCAATCAATTGACGATTTGTCGGTGGCGTGGCGGCGTTGTTGTTGTTGTGCGTTTGTGTGAAGCTCACCCGCTGCGCGTGGAGGTGCGCCCGCAGGTGGCGTCGGCGGCCGTGAATTCCGCCGTTCTTCTGACGTGTGAATGTTGGGGGTGTTCGTCGCCGCCCACGCTCACCTGGACGAGGACGGCACCCTCGGGCGCCGTCCCGCCGCCCCAAGAGGAGTCTCGCCTCGTCCTGCGGGACGTCCAGCCGCGGGACCGAGGAGGATACGTGTGCCGGGCCACCTGCGACAACGTCACCAGGAGCGGCCGGGCCACCGTCCACGTCTACTGTGAGCCGCTTCCTGTCACATCTTTTTACCGTAAATTCTACGCGATTCCTGTTCGGCTGCTGGGGTCACAGGTCCGGTCTGAGGGTCCTATCCTCCCACGCGAGGCAGTTGGCGGCACTTCCTCTTCCGCCAAGGTCGCGCATCATATTGCGCGTGTCGATTCAGTTCACCGCAACGGTGGCCCGGCGGCAGCCTGACGCCCGCTGACTCGTGCGGGCCACGCGGGCGTACGCTCAGCGACGGCCATAACGTTTGTGTGCCACTTTGCGCTGACGATCATATTTCGAATCTTTTTTTCACCGGCGAGAATCGTTTCGGCATGAAAGTCGCTGCTGGCGGCCTTCTCCAAAGTGTCGCGTGTTGGACGGGCCGCGGAAGTTGACATTTGCAGTGCGTTTCCGTTTCCAAATGGATTTCTACGACATTGCCATCTTGAGAAAACGCCGTGATTGTCAGCCACGCTCAGACTTCCGCGAGTTGCGCGTAGGCGTCAGTGGCGGGTCCAAAACATAAAATGCACGAGTGGGAGAATATGGCCCAAAGTGGTTTTATTCTCTCTCTCTCTCTCTCTCACGCACGAGAGTTCTGTTCTCCGAACGCTTCCGGAAGGTCCGTCCCGCTGACCCCGCGGCCTTGTGTCCTCCAGCGCTGCCGTCCGATCCGGTGGTGAGGGAGGGCGGGGCGGTGCCGCTGGGCCAGGAGGCGCGGCTCCGGTGCGACGTGAGGGACGTGTTCCCGGCCGAGCGGCTCCGTCTGTCGTGGCGGTGGGGCGACGAGAACCTGCCGGTCCGGACCTTCGAGCCCCGGCCGTCCCCGCGGAACATCTCGGCCGTGCTGAGTCGCCGCGCCGACGCCGAGCGGCGCCTGGTGAGCTGCGAGGCCCGGCTGCTGACGGAGGCCGGCGCCGTGTGGAGGTCCAGGAAGTCCAGCGTGCTTCTCACCGTCCACTGTCAGTGCAGACGTCGATCGATAACGCTAAAGCGCAAAAATTCTCGTGCCGCTTGAGTTTCCTCCGGGTGCGCGCTCCGAGTCCTGATTTCCACTTCTTGATGAGTTCAAATTGGTGGGGACGGCCCCCCTCGTTGACATCAAGCTAGCGACACCAAAGGCTGCATAAAAAAATGCTCTCAGGTGCACGTTTTGGGAGGGCAGCGAAACGTTCCCTAATGACTGCGTTAGCGGCACGAAACCGACGCCGTCCAGTGTAAATATGTGCTAATCCGTGCACGTGTATTGCAGCTCCTCCCAGGAACACGACGGTCCTGGTTCTGCCGTCGGCGTCGGTGTCGGCGGGCCAGAACGTGACCGTGTTGTGTCGTTCCGGCGGTTTTCCGCCGCCCGGCGTCGTCCTGCGAAAAGTGTCGGACGGGACGGAGCGCCGCTCGGCCGACGGGATCTTCCCATTGGTCAACGTGACGGCCCGCGACTCGGGGCTCTACCGGGTCAACGCGACCAACGACTTGGGCCACCAGGTCCGGGTGTTCCGCCTCAACGTGACAGGTGCCGCTTCTGCAAAAAAGCTACACGCTCGCCCCTCCCGTCGCCACGATTTTCACCCGTTTCTTTGGTTCTACAGAGCCTAGCGTTATGACTCCGCCCACTCTCACCGCCGTCCTGGTGCCGGCCACCGTCGGTGCGGTCGGATTGGCCGCCGCCGCTCTGGTCCTGGACTACCTGAGAAGGTCCAAGAAGAAACGATCCTACCGGCTGACGCCCTCAGAGCCTCCGGCTGAAGGCCACGCCCTCAGCGCCGCCCCCACCCTGTGAGAACCACCACCTTGGTCCAAAGAGACCACTCCGCCTTTCCCGTCGGGGGCTCAGCCGCCCGAGTCCGTGTCTCCCCCCCCCCCCTCCCCCCGTGCTCCATTGGTCAAAATTTTCCTTTTTTTCTGGCGGCCTTCAAAACTTTCACGTGAATGCAAAAACGACACAAGCGAGAACTGCAGAAAACAAAGGACTCCCCCCTGCCGCTCACGCTCAGCCGCAGCACAAACACCAAGTTTGGATTGGAACGGAATGGCTACTCGACACATTTGGAATGTTCTGCGTGGGGGCAGCACCTCCACTCTTCATAGTGTAGCGCCGCCCCTGGAGGAAATCCTCATGGACAGAGCTGGCGAAATGCAAACGTGCATCACCATAAAGACGGAAACAGCTCCAAAAACAAAAACGGGGGGGGGGGGGGTGTTTCACTTCAAACTTCCGACGCTCATCTGGAAAAGCGGGTCGCTTGGTCTTCGTTCCTTGGTGCGCTTCAAGTAAGCAGTTCGAAAAGTCACGCAGTAGTTCGCAAATTTTCCCGGCCGACATTTGAAAAATGTCTCTTTTGAATATTTCATAAATTGACTGATGCCGAATGATTTTTGAAAGGAAATTCTGTGGACCATGTCTAACATGAAGATTGTTTTGTTGTACTTCCGATGGGTATAATCGATGTGATCGACGCGCGCTTATTTTGGAATAAAGAAGCCGAAAAGGAGACGGCTTTTTTTTTTTTTTTTTTGGGTTTCCCTCTCCACTCGTTGACATTCACGGGCTGGCGCCTCCGTTTCCATGGCAACGGCCTGAGAAAAACACAAATGAAGTCGTCTGAACGGGACAACGCTAGCGTCTCCGCGGCAACAGAAGCATCACGAGCTTCTTTTACGAGGCGCTCGTGAGCGTGTACACATTTTGTGCGTGGGTGTTTTTGCCGTGCGCGACCTTTGACCCCCGCCCATCTGCTAACAATGCTTGTGCTCGCCGTCAGCGTTTTAATGTCGCTCCTTTCTCAGGCGGCCGCTTCCTGCCCTCCGGCGCAAACGTCGAACCGAAGATCGCCGACGTCAGCGCAACAAAGCGGTCCGGTCCCGTTCTGGCTCAGGAGGCCTTCCCGCCCCTGAGGTTCTGGTCCCGGATCGCACCGCCCGCCACGGCAAGCGTTTGCCGTGATGCGATCATTTCATTTTCGCGGCAACGCAGCGCTGTCATTCCCAGCCAGCAAAGTCCAAAGCAGCGCAGGACGTCTTCAAGACCTCCTCAAATCCGACTCCGCTCTCCAATTAGGAGCCGCAAATGTTTTGCGAGCTCCCGTTTGAACGTGCCGTGGTTTCGTTTGGACTCGAGCCGACGCAGCTTGTCGACTTGGTCGGATCGGTCCAAACGCTGAACCGACTGGCACCGCCAGAGTGGACCTGAGGACCTGGCGTGTACCTCATCCTCAAGTCCTGAACAAGATCAGCTTTTGTTTTTTTGGGGAGACGCGGTCCTCGTGGGCTCGATGAATCAGACGTGGGCGGAGCCCGGCGAGTTGGCGTGATCTTGCTCGTTTAGCGGTTCCCATAGAAACATCACTTCGAGCTTGAAATGCGTCCGTGGCAATGGCTTCAGAACGGAACCGGAATCGGCTTTAATGACACGAGGAATTTGTCTCCGGGAGTCGGAGTCTGTTAAGAGTTGCCCGTTATAGACCAGCGCAATGACAACTACGCAGAGGGTGCAGTTAGAAGTGACCAATCGTGCGATAGTCTACACAATCTCTTGCTAATAAATACTGATTGGACCAAAGAACAATAGACGTCCAATTAATAGGAAACGATTCCTTATGAGAGTCGCACTTGTGCAGGATGCAGTTAAGAGTGCCCCCCCACACACACACACATTATGTTACGCTAACAACGTGTTTCCTCTGCGCGAGCACACACGTGCTCTGGGGGGGGGGGGGGGGGGGGCGTCCGTCCCTGAAGGGTCAGGGGTCGCTCCCAAAGCCCACATAAGCAGCCTCTGGGCTTGTTCTAAAAAAAAAAAAAAAAAACAACCCACACCACTCGGCGCTGATCGGACATTTTAGCATTTCCTCGGACTGTTGCGGAAGTGACTGTGACTGAAATTTGATTGATGGAACTTCAAGTGTTGCGGACGGTGCAGAGGGCCACTCGCCCGCCCGCCCGCCCGCCCGGCTTTGGTCACTTCCCACTCGGCGACGGCGTGAACGCGAGCGCCAACGGTCGTCCGCGTCGATAGAATGGCAACCGCATCAGGGCGTCGTGCGCTGTTCGTGAGGATAGGTCCTCACGTGGCTGATTGTTCATTGGTGGTTTGTTTTTTTTTTTTTGTTTGGTTTGGTTTTTTTCTACACACTTGGACTAATAAAGCTGATTTCTAATTTGAGCAAAAGTGTGGATGAACCCGGTCGAATGGATAAACCCGGAAAGGTTTGGTGGGGGCCGCTGAGGCCTGCCTGCCTATCCGCCCGCCCGCCCGCCTCCCTTAAAATAGTCTCGTGGCGCCACCCGCTGGTCGCCTTCGACATAGCCGCTCGCCGGAAGTAGCCTCTCCATGCTTTTGTTGTGAAATCCGGGCGAACGGAAACGTCGAGCTAGCCTCGCGCGACCGTCTGCGAGTGAGCGTGAAAATGTTCGCGTGAAGAAGATGTTACCTTTATCCATCAAGGACGACGAGTACAAGCCCGCCAAGTTCACTTTTCTACTCAAGCTGTCAGGATGGATCAGGTACGCGAAAATGCTAACATGCTAACCGGCCACACTGTGGACGGAACAGAAAGGAAGGCGGGGGAAAAAGGAGCCAAATAGGTTCACGTTGTCACCTGGGCGCCTTTTGTGTGTTTTCAGGTCAATTTTGGCCGACAAAACGTCGAGAAATTTGTTTTTCTTCTTGTGTTTGAACCTTTCTTTCGCCTTTGTGGAGCTCAGCTACGGCATCTGGAGCAACAGGTGAGCTAACAATCGCAACCGAAAGTGCAAAACGGAGGAAGAGTTTTAGCAACAACCGGGAAGGCAAAGCGGAACATCTGCCGGGCTCGTCGGCGTGCGGCGGGTTGTGCCACGTAAGAGGAAGTGACGTCGAAAGGAGGAAGTCCTCAATGCCTGACGCCGGCGTCACCCGAGTTCACTTCGTACCGTGTAGGAAGCGCACAAGACAAAGGAAGCCGTGTGGGCCAAAACTGCTCCGAAATGGCCAATTCTTGCCCTTCGTTCGGCTAATGTAACTCCGACCAACGTCTTGCTTGTTTGCTTCGTACGTGTCGCGGGATTATGGAACTGATGGGGGGGGGGGGGGAAGAAGGGAACGAAATAGCAAGGCAGTGAGAAATGGGGAGGAGTCCTCGCTCATAGTCTTTGATGATATTGAAGAATAAACGTTTTTATATATGTAATATTACATGTATATAATATATTGTACCTATATTTATTATTGTCCAACTTTATTCACAATGTTACATTCTCAAACAAGAACGTCACATTCTGCGGCTTCAAAATTCCATTTTCTCATCTGCTTATCCTCACGAGGGTCAATCCCGGCTATCTTTGGCCAGGAGCGCACGTGGAGAAAGACAACAGTCGCGCTCGCACTCACACCGACGGGCCAATTTAGAATCTCCGACGGATGCCTGGAAAGCCCACACCAGCCGGGCCGGGTCTTGAACCCGGTCCTCGGAACTGTGAGGCCAACGCTCGACAGCTGCGCCGCGATCAAAACCCGGAGCGAGCCGGCGACGGCGCAGCTCGACTTTCTACTGAGCCGAGAGCGACGGTCGTTTTGCTCCGAGACGATTTCAGCCTGCGATTTCCGGAACGATCTCGCAGGTTTTGCAGGGAGAAGCGAAATCCAAACACGAGTCCGGCACATCTCGCCGCGTTGCTATTTGATGTCTTTTGTCAACTGTTTTGTTCCGGAACAAACATTTTGTGTTGATTTGCGTTGAGAGTTCAAACTTGCTGTCACGTTGATTGATTGACGCGTGTGTGCGCATTTCAGCCTAGGTTTGATCTCGGACTCGTTTCACATGTTCTTCGACTGCACGGCGCTGCTGGCGGGCCTGGCGGCCTCCGTCATCTCCAGGTGGCGCTCTAACGACAGCTTCTCTTACGGGTGAGGTGAAACCCGGCGACGCGCGGTCGCCGGAGGCGGGCCGTCCGGGTCGTGACCTGTGTGCGTGCGTGCGTGCGTCAGGTACGTGAGAGCTGAGGTTCTGGGCGGCTTTGTCAACGGCCTCTTCCTCATCTTCACTGCCTTCTTTATCTTCTCTGAAGGGGTTGAGGTAATGTACGCGTGCGCACACACACACACACACACTAATCCAATGCGAAAATAACGTGGACGTGTGCGCGCGTGTGTCAGAGGGCGCTGGAGCCTCCAGACGTTCACCACGAGCGTCTTCTTCCCGTCTCGGTCGCCGGCCTGCTCGTCAACCTGGTGGGGATCTTTGTTTTCCAACACGGAGGACACGGACACTCGCACGGAGAGCAAGGTGACGCGCCGCGCGTGTGCCGTATCTTTTCGGGTCATTCCAAATATGAACTATTCACACCGCCGTCGGTGCGCATGTGCCGGATCTCGGCGCCGTATCTTTTCGGGTCATTCCAAATATGAACTATTCACACCGCCGTCGGTGTGCATGTGCCGGATCTCGGCGCCCCATCTTTTCGGGTCATTCCAAATATGAAATATTGACACCGCCGTCGGTACGCATGTCCGGGATCTCATCGCCATATCTTTTCGGGTCATTCCAAATATGAACTATTCACACCGCCGTCGGTACGCATGTCCGGGATCTCGGCGCCGTATCTTTTCGGGTCATTCGAAATATGAAATATTGACACCGCCGTCGGTACGCATGTCCGGGATCTCGGCGCCGTATCTTTTCAGGTCATTCCAAATATGAACTATTCACACCGCCGTCGGTGCGCATGTGCCGGATCTCGGCGCCCCATCTTTTCGGGTCATTCGAAATATGAAATATTGACACCGCCGTCGGTACGCATGTCCGGGATCTCGGCGCCGTATCTTTTCGGGTCATTCCAAATATGAACTATTCACACCGCCGTCGGTACGCATGTCCGGGATCTCGGCGCCGTATCTTTTCGGGTCATTCGAAATATGAAATATTGACACCGCCGTCGGTACGCATGTCCGGGATCTCGGCGCCGTATCTTTTCGGGTCATTCCAAATATGAACTATTCACACCGCCGTCGGTACGCGTCCCGCCAGACGCGCGAACGTCGTTCTCTGCTGCAACGTAGATAAAATACAAGATCCAGCAAACATTTTCAAAATGCTGCAGGAAAAGTTGGAGCCAATGGACAAGGACACGCGGTCCCGCCCTGCGACCTCATCCGTTCTCTCCGCCCCCTCAGGTCACGGCCACAGCCATTCGCTGTTTAACGGCGCCGCGAGGCAGACGGCGGGCCACGCCCACCACGGCGGCCGTCACGGGCACGAAGGCCACGCCCACCACGCCGGCCGTCACGGGCACGAAGGCCACGCCCACCACGGCGGCCTTCACGGGCACGAAGGCCACGCCCACCACGGCGGCTTTCACGGGCACGAAGGCCACGCCCACCACGGCGGCCATCACGGGCACGAAGGCCACGCGCACGGTCACCGCGATCTCGACGGTGAGGTGACGTGACGACGACCTGTAGCGTCACGTCGGCACGCCGATGACGTCCCGCGTGCTTTTCCTTCAACAGACGAGCGCCACCTGGGTTCCGGGAAACAGATCCTGCAGGGTGAGCTCGCGTACTCGGCTGCTCCCGCGGCAGGGCCGGCCAGCAGGGGGAGCTCACGCCACCGACAGCTCCACCTGTCCTCCAATGGGGCTTCATTTTGACGATGTCGCCGTGTGTGCTCGCTCATCAGGTGTGTTACTGCACATCATGGCTGACACGCTCGGCAGTGTGGGTGTGATCATTTCAGCGCTTCTGATGCAGAACTACAACCTGATGATAGCCGACCCCATCTGCTCCATGCTCATCGCAATCCTCATCGGAGTCAGGTGACACGTACGCGCACGCCGTTGCGGCCGGGGGTTCGAATCGCCTCAAGGGTGGGGGTGTCCCGATGGATCGGAAATTGGTCAGCGGGATGGGGTGGGACTGGCTCTCAAATCTCTGGTGTGACCAATCTTAAAGCTGCGGTCCACAGGCTGGTCCGGGGGGGTCCGGGGCAGTATACTGCCTTCCAGTAAGTAGTCGCTGGTGTTCGAGTTGTACAAATGCCAACTGGGGCGGAGTCTGTCGATCGCTCCGAGTCCGGAAAAGCGACCGACGATACGTTTCTCGTCTGCGCTTTGGTCGCCTTGGCGTCAACCGCAAAAAGTCGTTCAAGCCCCAACGGCGCTGCGGCGTTGTGGTTGCAGCGTGGTGCCGTTGCTGCGAGAGTCCATCGGGATCTTGATGCAGAGAACGCCGCCCTCCCTGGACCGCGCCCTCCCAGAGTGCTACCAGAGGGTGCGTACAAGACGCGCCGCGCCCCCCCCCCCCCACACCCACTCCCTGTGCATGACGCTTTCTGCCCCCCCCCCCCTCCCTTCAGGTGCAGCAGCTGCAGGGCGTGTACAATGTGCAGCACCCCCACTTCTGGACTTTATGTACCGACGTGTACGTGGGGACCCTCAAAGTGGTGGTGGCCCCCGACGCCGACGCTCGCTGGATCTTGAGTCAGACGCACAACATCTTCACGCAGGTACTCGCGCAAAGCGTCCCGGCGTACCCGAACACGGTCGACTTTTTGACTTCGATTGGCCCTTTTTCCAGTTGGTTCAAATGGATTCTCGCCGACGCCGACCGCACGACATTTGGACCTCCAGGATGATCGTATATCCGTACAGATCCGTCTAGACCGTAACTCTTGGCGGCGGCGTCTGAGCTGACCCAAAATGCCATTTGAAAAGAGAAAGGGGGGGGGGGGCTAATCAAACTTTTCAGATCTGCATAAACTAAAACGGCAGCTGGCTTTTTCTTTTGGGGGGGGGGGGGGCATCTCCGCTCCCTGTTCCCACGTCATGTGATGGATTCCAATCGGGTGTCTGCGTGCGCGCCGCGCGAAATTCACAAATGCGTCTTTGCCGACGTGAGACGTGCGCATGGACGCCGTTTGTCAAGATGACGATGATTGTTTTGACGCAAGACGATGTCCGTCACAGAGCAGGTTTTTTTTTTGTTTGTTTTTACCCGCATGAAGGACGAGGTCGCGGCCGGCGTTTCCGACGGAACCGTAGACGTGACTTTGGATCAGTTGGACCAAAGGAACGAAACTGCAGCCGGTTTTGCTCCTCTTGGGGTGGCAAAATGCAGAATATCGATTAGATTTGATCTCGTGAACCTTCTTTCTTTCTCTGCGTAACTGGAGAGTTCCAGAAATTTTTACGGATGCATCCGTACGTGCGTCATTGGGATAAACGGTGGAGCCGTCAAAGGTGTCTCCAACAAAATCTAATTTTGAGCAGCGAGGTGAGGAAAAAAAAAACGCCACGGCGGCAGGCTCCAACTTTGTGTTGTGTGCAGGTGGGCGTGCGACAGCTGTACGTTCAAATCGACACGGCCGCCATGTAGGGGTTCCTCCCCCTTCTGGACTCTGGGACCAATCGCAGTCTGCAATGTGGACTGACCTCTGACCTCGAGACCAAAGTGGGACCTTTTGGGGGAGGCGTTAACTGCGATCAACCCGAACTGCCCCTCGCAAGCAGACTAGGGAATTATGGGAAAGTGCCTTCATCGCGGTGCGGCAAACCCCCCCCCCCCACACACACACACACCCGTCCACAGAATGCTGACAGTTCATTGGTCTGTGGGCGACCAGTCCCACCTCAACAGTAATAAAAGCCTAGTTGAGGTCAGTCGTGCGTATCATATTCATTATTGATGACATCGTTGCGTTCCAGGATGACAGAACAGGAAGGACCGGTTCATTTCCCACCATGCATTTCACCGACAGGTCATCAAGCTTCTTGGAAAAGGGTTAAGGGGTCAAGGTGAGAAGTGTTTTTCTGACGAATCGGGCTCGACTTTTGGGAAGCGACTTCATCGAGCCACGCTGACAATTTGTGATGTGAATAAGTTGGCACGACACCTAAAAACCAAAAAAAGGAAGGAAGGGCACCAAATGTTGATGAGACACAAAGTTTGTGTCCCAATTCCTTGCGATATAAAGTTGCCAGTTTGACCTTTAGTTACAATTTAGCTCAATCTAAAGCTTGGAATGTGACTTTTCCTTTACAAATTGATGAATTTATAACCAGAAGTCAACTTTTCAAAGGGGGATCGGTAACAAGGAAATGCTCCCGATAGCTTTGGGTCATTCCACTAGAACCCAATCGGCAATTTTGATTTGCTTTCCCGGGCCACAAAGTGATGTCGGGAAAGATCTGGTCCCCCGGGCCACCCGTTTGACACCAATGTTAGAGATTGATTTGTTGCGTGATGCCAACATCGTTGCAATTTGTCCAATCTTCTCGGTTTGACGGCCGTGCTCAAATTCTGTCGTCGGACGAAGTTCTTACTCTGCCTTCAGGCGCGATTGCGAGTTCTGAAATTCTGCTGATAGTTTCAACAATAGCATTACAAAAAAATCTTTTTTAAACCCACAGAAATGTATCAAATATTAAGACGGGATGTACAGCTGATTAGTGTTTTGGATGTTGCTTCCTCCCAAATCGTATGTATTCATTTATGATACATTTACTGCGAGTATGCGGGGGGGGGGGGTTCCACGCTACTTGTCTGCGATGAACGCTAAGAAGGAAGCCAAAGTGTGGACTGTCGGCCTCTTTGCTTGGGACAAAGAACAAAAACACATCGCGGACCGGGGGGTCTCGTGTACGCAGTTTTCTCTGAGAAATGTAAAGAAAAAAAAAAAATCATCTTAACCATCTTTTTTTTTTTTTACGCAAAAATAAACAAGGACTGGAGTGTAAGCAAGTTGCACGCAGAACTACTTTGAAAACTTTCATTGAAGATTGAAGACTGGCAGGCATAAATCAAAATTCAAAAAATGCACAGGAAACGGCGTGACCGACGGAAGCGGTTCAAACGCGGCATTTGGGTATCAAGAGCAACAAGGTGTCGATTTCCTCAAATTTATTGAGGCAGTTGGCGGGGGCGGAGGGGAGGTTCGCGGGCCCCGGCCGTCGTCAGCGGGTCAGGAACCGTCAAGCGGGCGGAGTCGCGCCAGAACGTCGTCGTCTGCCGCGTGTAGCCGCAACATGTCCGCCTCCAGGGGGTGGAGCCTCCCGGCGACCGCCAGCGAGTGGAGAGGCGCGCCGAGGTCGCACGAGGTCATCTGAGCCAATGTCGCCGTGACGATCTTCTGGTCGGCCGCGCCCAGTCTGGCCGCGCCCACGCACAGCGTGTCCTCCGTCAGGCCTGCCCACAGGATGCGTGTGATCGGATGCCAAAGTATCTTCGTGTCGGAACTGACATTTTGGACTTATTGGACCTTTCCGGTGGAATTAAAATCGATTCAAATTCAACCGCAAAAATTTAGCACAACATTTTGGTCCTTGTCGTTCAACGGCGCTTGTCAGAGTGCCCCCTGCAGGGCGGCGCGAGGTGCCACTTTGGGGTCAGTTGTAAAGAATCACAAAAAGCGGGATAGAACCTCGTCGTCATCAGAATTGTGGCCACATCAAAGTCGCAATTTGAAAATTTTAAACAAATAGGAAGATTCAAGCTTAAATTGATGAATTCCCCCCCCCCCCCCCCCATCAGTTTGATTTGAAAATTTACCATGAAAATGTTTACCAAGAAATTTCAACTCAAACATTTTTGGGGTGACCTTTCAAGCATTACAGAAATAATGAAAAGTTGTCACAACAATACAATAATCCCCCCCCCCCCAATCAAAATCACATTAGTTGCCGCCACTCACCAGGCTCCTCCCCTTGGTCCCGCCTCCTGCGGACGATTTGGAGCAGCTGGTCGGCCGCCTGGGCCGCGCTCATGAAACGCGGAGGTTCGTAGATCTTCCTGCCCCTGAAACGAGAGCCACGTCGTCAGCCGGCCGTCCGGCGGCGACCCGCCTGCCGCTCGCGGTTTACCTCATCAAGCTCTCCACCGACTGCTCTTTCACTTTGATATCTGCAAAAAAAAGGGGGGGGGGGGGGACACACACACACACGCGCTAGCATCCGTCGCACGTGACAGATCGACACGCCGGCGTCATCGCTCGACTCGGCGCTCACCCAGCAAACAGAGCGTGTGCAGGCCGGCGGCTCGGTTCTGCAGGATTTTGTCGTAGAAGCTCTCGGGTTTCCACGAGTCCGTCCAGAAGACCAGGGACACCGTCTCGCCAAAGTTGTACAGCTGACATGCGAGAATGATATTTTTGAACTTTCAGCTTTTCGGTTCGGATGGAAACCCGCGAGCCCGAACCTGCAGGCCGCAGCAGCCGACGGCGGTGATGACGGAGGCGTTGTGGACCACGCGGTACGGGATCCCGGCGCGCACGGCCCTCAGCGCCAGGTCGCTGTGAGTGGTCGCCCTGCCGACGAAAAGGTCGCTCGAGAGGCCGGAGCGGACGGGACGCGGGGGAGGGAGCGGAGCGGACGGCGGGCTCACCCGAAGGGGTCGCCGGCCACCAGGAAGGCCACGTCGGCGTCCTTGGCGTCCTCCAGGATCCGCTCGGCTTCCTGCTCCACCAGTTCCCGGTCGGCAAGGACCACTTCCTTGCCGTAGAACTCCTCCTGCCGCCGCATAAACCCGACGGGTCACGTGACTGCGATAACGGCGCTTCCCGCTGTGGCTTCTCGCGGTTCGCTACCCGAGCCCGGTTCAATTGAGCCCTCCGTGGATATTGCGCAATCCGCGTCACTGACCAATCAGAGGCCGGAGATCCGCATAGACCAAAGCCCGTTTTTGCTCCCGCCATTTTCTCAGACAACATTGCATGGTCCAGTATAGGTTTAGTTAGCGTTTGATCGCGTATTTGGGTTATTGAACAAAAAATATGGTTAAGAGGTGTAGTCACTGACTTTGTAATCGTGACGACGGGTATCCCGAAAGGCCAGTCGGTGGGAGTTGGATTCGTACCCTTTCCAAAACCGAAGACCCAGTGCGAAAAATGCCTTCGATGGATCAAACTTTGTGGAAGACCGCATCGTCAACTCAATCCATCTAATATCAACCGGAACACATATGTTTGCACCAAGGTATGCCCTATATTTGATTTTCAATACACGTCTCGTATAAATGAATTCGAAGTTCTTTGCTAGCGTAACATTGCTACGTGCGAACGATTGCCACACTTATTCTTTGTCGAGCGATATTTAGCGACGATCGGACTGCACAAACGTGTCGCTTTCTTGCCGGCTCGCGGCCGAAGCTTAACCAGACTGTGTTTGCGCGAAGATATGCCCTAAATTTGATTTTTAATACACGTCTCGTATAAATGAATGAGACGTTCTCCGCTAGCATAACATTGCAACGTGTGAACGATTGAATGAAATGAGAAGCACGGAGTCTGTCTCGGTTCATAATGTATTGTATTGTATTGTATTTGCCACTTTTACCGTTTGTCTGACGTCACTTCGGGAGGCGGGGTTAAGTGCCCTGTACGGAGGGGTCAATTGCATTTGGCTTCTTAGTGCAATACAGTACGCATGTCATATTTTAAAACGACGTCATTTTATTTGGATGACTATTGACCCATGGACGTGCATCCGGCAACTTGTGCCACGTTCACAATTTGATGAAACTGTTGCTGCATGCAATCCTTTTCTATCTTGCGTGAGAATTGCGCGACAGAATTGAAGATGCCTTGCCATGATTCTAATGTTGAATTGAGAGCAAGCAACACCGTGTTCGTTGACACATTTCAAACTAATGCAGTCCAAAGAAACGAGATTTTTGTTTCGGTGGGTTCAAGTCAAGTTAGACGTAAAAGTAACCACAGACCAGCGCGTCTTTGCCCACAGTCAACATGGACGTGTAGGCCTCCAAGTAGACCCGGGAACACTTCCGGACCACCTGCAATCCTTTTACGGTGATGTCGAGGGCATCCCCGAGACCCAGACCGACCAGGTAGAGCATCTGGACCGGAACGCTCGCCTTGTAAGCGCCTAAAACGACGTCCGCTTCCTCCTCTTAGCACGCCGACGCACCCTCGTGCGCCTGCCGTCAATCGTTTCTCTCCTTTCGCGACAGTTGAGCTGCTTTTGCGACTACACTGACAGCGGAAACGAGAAACGAGAGCGCTCGGCCAATCGATGACGCGGAAGAAAAACGAGACTGCGCACTCTGCATCCAACCTTGGTTCCGCCATGGTCAACAGGATCGGACTTCCGGTCAGGGCAGAAAGCCTGGTTGAACGATCCGATAAATCCATCTACTGCACTTGGGACGTGAATATAATCTAAACATTTGCAGCATGCCCAGGAAGATTTAAAAGATACATTGACACAGGAGGTACGGACCTTCAGGATACTGTAATGATATATTTTCCATCCATCTGTCCATTTTCGGAGTCGCTTATCCTCACGAGGGTCGCCGAAGGAGGCGGGGGCACACCCTGAACCGGTCGCCGGCCAATCGCGGGCCACACGGAGACAGGCAACGGTCGCACTCACAATCATACCGAAGGGGCAATTTAGAGTCTCCGATGAATGCAAGCCATGTTTTTGGAATGTGGGAGGAATGCGGAGGAGGCAACGGGGGAGAACACTGGCGGGGCCAGTATTCGAACCCCGGTCCTCAGAACTGCGAGGTTGACGCTCTAACCGTGCCGCCCGGTGAAATGAGGTACTTTCAAAATCTTTCAAGTACTTTTCAAAAGTAATCAACATTCGAACGACGGCAGACACTCGGGATTCAAAGCATTGTAGGGAGGTACGCCCCCCCGTGGCCCAGGAGGAGGCGCGGCCTTCGCCAGAACACGCCGCCATCCAGTCGCCATTGCCACGGTGACGCGTGGAGGCTGTGGCTGTGAATGGGGTGGGAAAAAATCCTCCCTCGTCTCGTTGGCCTTTTGTTGTGCACCGCATGATGGGCGCCAAGTGGGAACCGGTTGGATACCGGGATTGCGGTTCGTGTGCTTGGAAAAGAGGCCAACCCCAACTTTCTGTCTTCTGACACCAACGAATGAACACGGGCAGCACGTTGGCCTAAGTGGTGAGCACGTCTGGCCCGTGGGCACTTTGGGGCTTCGTTTGAAAAACATGTCAGCAGCGCCTCAGCTTGCGGGTGAAGTCCGAGACGTCCGTGTGAATGCGATGGGGTCAGGCGAGCGCTCCGCTGTTTGTTTGCACGCGGCCTGACGCGTCAACTGGCGACCGGTCCGGGGTGCACTCCGCCCAAACTTGAGCCGACGTGCGCCCCAACAGAGGATAGCCCGGTTGCTTTTTCCAATGTTAGCATCACTGTTAGCTTGCAGACAGACAAAGTACCCGACCCCCAAAATGAGCCCGTCCAAACCGGAGGCCGGTCCCGAGCCCGGATCGCTGCGGAGGGTTGCGTCCGGCTCAAATCTTTGGCAATCAAGTACGAGCGTTTGACCAAAGAATTCCACACCGGATGGGTCGGTCGTGGTCCTGGTTATTGACAAGCGCTGGGGCGCCGGTGGAAATGACGCAACGGCTCCACGACCAAGGAGACGTGGAAAGCGGGTCCTCGGGCAGAACGACCCGGCAAAGCACCAAGCGGAGGCTTTGAATGTCGATGAGGAGAAAGGAACGCCGACGATATCGTCGGCGTTCAGGGGAGCAGGCCGAGGTTCCGGGTGACGCGTTAAAGAGGACCCTCGAGTGACTGATCTGAGGCTTCGCTGCCTGGTTTTTGTGTGAGCGCGAGGCCTCGCCGGTCTGGCAAAGAAAAAGCCCTGACGGAGTTCCTTCTTCTGCGTCCTTTGAATGTTTGGTTGGTGCTCTTTGGGGAAGAAGCTGAACGGTTGTCTATTTTGCCTGTCAGACAGCGCTGTCGTCTCTTCCTTCGCTCGTGGGGTCCCGAAGCCGTCAAAGCGGTTCTTCCCTGTTCTCAGCCCGGATTTCGGGTGGTCACTTTGAGCAAACAAAAGCTCGCCGCAGCGGAGGGATACGAGATCTTTTCGTACTTGTACGGGAAGAAAGACGACTGATTTCATCTTTTCACTTCTTTTGTTTTTGTCGCGGGCAAGTCTGGGCCGCGCCTGATCCTAAATTTGCCAAGGAGAGTTATTTCGGCCCGACAGCCAATTGACTCTTTTGGCGACACCTGCACGTTTTGATGATGAAGGAGGCGCACGGGGGTATCGGGGGAGGGGGGCACAAGAGCGAGAGACCCCCGCCCGGCCCCTGTGCCTCTTTGGAGCTCCCACGCATCGGTGACAAAGGGGGTCCGTTAAGGGGTTCCGTTGAGGCGTTGTGCATTCTAATGAGCACGCTTGAATGCGAGGACGAGCCCCACCCCCCCCCCCCACCCGGTGGCGGACCGCTCGGCTGCCAAGGGGGAACGTTAGTAACTCCAGCGTCCCCCGCGCGGTGGGCCGCTCTTTGAAGTGTCACCTACCTGCAACGTGGCCACGCCCCCAAGCACCCCTCAGGTCGCTCAGGTGGGTTTCCCTGGCGAATGCAAAAGAACCACATTGCTTGGCACCGGAGGGGACGTAGGTTTGAGACCCCAACCGGGGTCCTTGAGCAAGACACTGATGTGGCTGCCGCCCCCCCCCCCCATTGTGTGTTTCGTGCACTTGAATGAACTTGGTTTGGATTCATCCTCTCCACTGGTTGCCATGGTGACGCTCAGCTATGTGGACTCGGGAAAGGGCCTTTTGTTCGCCACAATGCGCCCCCGAACCCCCGGCAAACCGAGCGTAAAGGTTAGCTCGCGCGCCATCTCGGGGCTGTCAAAATTCTTCTTATTCTTATTCTTATTCTTATTATTGTTATTGTTTTTTTTTGGGGGGGTTTTTTTTTTTGGTGACCGCGCGGAAAAGTTGCGCCAGGGCGCGATGACGTCATCGCGCGATCCCATTTGGTCTTTCCCGAAAAATGCATTCAATTTTTGTCACGAGGCTGAGGCGACATCTTCCTCCTTCCTCCTCTTCCTCGGCGCGGCGCGTGCTCGTGCGCGTGCCCGTGCCGAGCCGCGAGGCTGCCGAGGCTGCTGCTGCGACTTTCCTCGGGAGCGCCAAGTCAAAGGTAAAAGAAACTTCTGGTCGTTTTAACCCAAACCCGAACGAGGCGACTTTGCTTTGGCAAACTTTCGTCCGGTGGCTTTTTGCCCACGAATTGCGCAAAGGCCAATTTTTGCATTTGCAAAGCATTTTGGGGATTAGGGTTCCTCCAGCACTGAAAGTCTGAAATTTGAAAAAGAGACGAACCCGCTCATCTCTCATCTTTTGTTTCTGTCGAAAGGGCTTCGATGAAGGGCGAAGGACTAATTTGGTAGTTCATCTCTCCGCGATGCGGTGAAGGCGAGCCGGCGCGCCGTCGCTTCAGGTGGGGAGGGCCATGGCTGACCCCGCCCACTCGGACCTGATCGCCAGGCACTACAACCACACGGGCAAGCTCCGCAAGTGGGACGGGGGGTCCGGCCTGAAGGCCGACTCGGCGGTCTTCCTGGCGGTCTGCTGCCTCATCGTCCTGGAGAACCTGCTGGTCCTGGCCACCATCTGGAGGACCAAGAAGTTCCACAAGCCCATGTTCTACTTCCTGGGCAACCTGGCGCTGTCGGACCTCCTGGCGGGCGTGGTGTACGCCGCCAACATCCTGCTGTCGGGCGCCAACACGTACAAGCTGACGCCCACCCAGTGGTTCCTGCGCGAGGGCTCCATGTTCGTGGCCCTGGCGGCGTCCGTCTTCAGCCTGCTGGCCATCGCCGTGGAGCGCCACCTCACCATGCTGAAGATGAAGGTCCACGACGGGGGCCGGGCCAGCCGCGTCTTCCCTCTCATCAGCGCCGTGTGGATGGTGGCGGCCCTCCTGGGGGGGCTGCCCCTCATGGGCTGGAACTGCGTCGGCCGGCTCGACCGCTGCTCCACCGTGCTGCCGCTCTACCACAAGACCTACATCCTGTTCTGCACCACCGTCTTCAGCGTCATCCTGATGGCCATCGTGGCGCTCTACGCCCGCATCTACACCCTGGTGCGCGCCCGCAGCCGCCGTCTGGTCTTCCGCAAGGCGCCCAACGGCGGCAAGAGCTGCGAGCGCTCCATGGCGCTGCTGCGGACCGTGGTGGTGGTCCTGAGCTGCTTCATCGCCTGCTGGGCGCCGCTCTTCGTGCTGCTGCTGCTGGACGCCGCCTGCCGGGCGCACGGCTGCGCCGTCCTCTACCGGGCCGAGTGGTTCCTGGCGCTGGCCGTCCTCAACTCGGCGACCAACCCGCTCATCTATACGCTGACCAGCAACGAGATGCGCCGCGCCTTCCTGGAGACGCTGCCGTGCGCTCCGGGCCGCCCGCCCGCCACCGCCGAGTTCAGCCGCGGCAGGTCGGAGAACTCGTCGCGCCCCGACGGGGAGGGGGGCCGCGCCGCTCCCTCGTCCTGAAGGGGGTGCCCAGGCGCCCTGGGGCCGGTTCTCGCGTAGGCAACGTGACTCGGACTGACCTTAGCCCCGCCCCCCGCCGCTGTCGGCTACTAACTAATTACTTGTAATGAGATGACGTCACGGAGTTAGAAAATGTAACCCGTCACATCACGTGTCATTAAACGGCTGTTGCTTTTGAAAAACATCATATTTTAACGTCACCCTTTCATTTGGGTTTTCACACCGTCCTCGCGCAGTTGCAACAAATTCATCCGCGTGTTTGACGGCCTTCCGATTTGTGGCAAGAAGAAGGATCCTGACACTTGTGTGCGCTTCAAAATGGCCTCAAGCGTAAATACTTGCATGACGTCGACAACGATTCCATTTTTCAGTGATGAACTTTGCCAACGGCCCCCCCCCCCCCCCCCCCCCCCGGCTGTCAGGCCGCGCCCACTTTCCACCTCCTTTGAAAAGGTTTTTCGAGCCTTTCGGGGACGTTTTGCGTCGACGTGGTTTTGCCAAACTTGACTTTTCTTGTCGTTTTATCGGTCGGTCTTCAACCTTTTTCTTCAGGACGTTCCCATTTTTGGTCGTTTGTCGGCGAACTTTGGAGTTTTTCTCGTCGACGTGGGGTGACCGTCGCCTTGGCGACCCGCCGCCACAGGGATCGCTCGTGCTCTGAAATAAAAACACAAATGGAAAACAAGTTGGGTGTCTGCGCATCGTCTGACCTTCGCGGTGACCGGGTCGGCGGAACCGCGCATACGCGGATGGTGTGGACCGACCGGCATTCGCGACGACGAGGAAAAGCAGTCCGATATCGACTTAGACCGGAATGACTGCACGCATGGAGGGAAGAAGAAAGTATTTCAACATTTGGCACTGAAGTCGTCGGTCTTGGTGTTCAGCTTCTGGTTCGCAGGCTCATGTTGGCACTTTCCGGTCAGAACTCCTCCGGACCCCCGAGAAGGACCTGGAAGAGTTCGTGGCGAAAGACCACCTGAAGGATGGAGCTCATCCTGGTCTTCGCTCTGAGAGTCACCTTGGAGACCTTGTGAGCTCTTTCACATTTGGATGGGCGTCTTTAACCTCCTCAGCAGCAAAAACAGCAAAACAAACAAATCTCAATTCCCTCATTTCCAGTCCAAAGTATGAACGAAAAGACATTCACTCATCTTCTGTCGCGCTTCTCCTAATCCGGAGGATGGAGGGATGAGTAGTAGGATAAGCGGCAAAGAAAATGGAAGGATGGATGGATAACGACGCGAAAAAAAGGAGAGGAAAAAAGACAACCATCTCTACCCCACGAGGTGGCGCAAGTGAGCTAGGTTGCCTTCCGTCGCGTGGACTCCAAGTCCCGGCATGCCCCGCGCCTCCCTTTTCTTCCTTCATTCCTTCGTCCGGGAGTGAGGAGGTGACGACGAGCCGCCGCGGCCCGCAGACTCCGAACCGAACCTGAAGGCAGAACACCGAATGGCGGCGGCGCAGCGGCTGCAGGCGGACCGGAGGCCGAACGGAGAGTCTCTTGATCGGCCTTGACGCCATCGCGACCGCCTCCGGGGCTCTGGAGCACGAGGAGAGCCGGGCCGAGCCGGGACGGGCCGGGCCGAGCCGGGCCGAGCCGGGCCGAGCCGGGCCGAGCCGAGCCGAGCCGGGCCGCCGTCCCGCCCGGTAATGTGACATGAGGTCCGACGGTCCACTAAGACCCGCTAGCTCGCTGTGATGCTTGTGTGGCCTCCACCCGCCGGACCTGACGGAGAGACCTCGCCTGTGACGTCACACAGCGGCCGGAGGCCCCCAGGCTAGATTTTGGACCGAGCCCGAAAAGCGTGCTGGGAAGCGATGTGACGGCCTCGAAGCGTTGTCGTGACGTCATCAGACGACGAGTCCTCGAGAACTTGGCGAGTCCAAATCCCCCAAGGTGAAAGCTCACCAATTCGTGCTTGGTTCCGGATTCCTCAGTTCTCACCGTTATTTTGAGGCCTTGGAAACATCGATCCATCCATTGTCTGAGCCGCTCATCCTCACAAGGATCGGGCGCCCAAAAAAAACGCAAGCATTTTTGGCCGTCAAATGCAAAACCTTTAAAGGTCTCTTTCAATTCTGGGGTCACCGTACAGGGGGACAAGGAACGCGGCCCCCTTTCGCCGGGTGATGCGCTTGGCGCCCATTCCGATCGACGCCCGCTCCTGGTAGGAAACCCTCTCGGGGCGCATTTGCGTTGTCATGGAGCGCTCGGGCAGCATCCAGCTGGACGTACCGGACTTCAGTAATTCGGTCCTGTCCCACCTGAACCAGCTCCGGGTCCAGGGGCGGCTGTGTGACATCGTGGTACACGTTCAGGGTCAGAGTTTCCGGGCCCACAAGGTGGTCCTGGCCGCCAGCTCGCCGTACTTCCGGGACCACATGTCCCTGAGCCAGATGAGCACCGTATCCCTGACGGTGATCCGCAACGCGTCCGTCTTCGAACAGCTCCTGGGGTTCTGCTACACGGGCCGCCTGCGCCTGCAGCTGCGCGACATCATCAGCTACCTGACGGCCGCCAGCTTCCTGCAGATGCAGGAAGTCATCGACCGCTGCACGCGCATCCTGGAGGGGATCCACCTCAAGATCAGCCTGGCCGACCCGGACCGAGAGGCGGCGCCGCGCCCCCGCGGCCTGGAGGCGCCGGTCGGCTCGGCCCGCCGCGCCGAGGCGCCCGGCCGGGGAGAGGACCCGCGCGGCCCGGAGGCCGCCTCTCGAGAACCCGTCCTCCGTGTGGACCGGGCCGGTCGGTGGTACGTGGAGAGCGCCGGCGAGGCGGACGAAGGCGCCGACGGGATCGCCGTCAAGACCGAGCGGGAGGAGCGCCGGATCCAGGCGGACGGCGACCGGGATCCGTCGGGCCCGGCCGACGGGGGCGCCGACCGCTCGGGGCGCGTCGCGCCCGAGACCTTCGGCGGAGCGAGGCCCGCCGTCGGCGACGCCGACAGGTGAGCGACGCCGTCGGGACCGTCGCCGCTCACGTGTTGACGCGCGCGTGTGGTCGCCCGGCAGGTGGAGCCCGGCAGGCGGCGTCGTCGTCCTCGCCGACCGCCAAAGAGCCAAAAGCGAATCTCCGAGCAGAAGCGAAGACCGACGGCACGCCAACTCCCAGGTCACGTGACGCGGCGAAAATATCATGACCTTTAACCTCGCCTGGCGTATCGCTCGACACGTGCACTGACGTCCAATTTCTGGTCAATGTCGAGCGTCAAACGATTTCATTGTGCTGCTCTCTAAAAAAGAAAAATTCATTCCTAAAAGGGTTCGGCTCACATCGACGCAGTTTGGACTTTTTGTCGTCTCGGAGGAACTGACAACTTGACGTCACTTCTCGTCGCCCGTTCAATTGAAAATTTTGCCCTAAAAAAAAAAAAAAAAGCATTTTTTTTTTTTTATTTCAACTTTTCCCGTCCTAAATGCAAAATTGGAAAGTGTCTCTTGACGGGAAACTCCTCCCTTCCAAGGCTTCAAAATGCAACAAGATGGCGCCAAAGCAATACTTTTATATCGGGCTTTTTTTGCACATTCAGAATCGGCAACAAATTCTGGCTGTTGGAGCCGCTCCAGAATACTTTGCGAGAACGCCTACTAGGAATCTGCCAGTGGTGGTACACCTGCTTTTTTTTTTTTTTTTTTTTTTTTTTTTTTTGGGGCAACAATCGTGAAATGACAGAACTTTGAACGCGTAACAGAGCAATCGTCCGAATACGCCACTTGCGACTGACGCCACGTTTGTGTGGGTACCAGGTGGAGGAGGCGGCCTCGGCGGGGTACGAGGATTACGCCAGGGACCCGGTGGGCGAGCGCTGGTTCCGCTACAACCCGCGCCTGACCTGCATCTACTGCTGCAAGTCCTTCAACCAGAAAGGAAGTCTGGACCGCCACATGCGCCTGCACATGGGCATCACGCCGTTCGTGTGCCGCCTGTGCGGGAAGAAGTACACCCGCAAGGACCAGCTGGAGTACCACATCCGCAAACACACGGGCAACAAACCCTTCACCTGCCGCCTGTGCGCCAAGAGCTTCCCCTTCCAGGCCATCCTCAATCAGCACTTGCGCAAGAACCACCCGGGTCACCACGCCCAGAGCGCCTCGCCCGAGACCACCACGGCCTCGCTCAGCGCCAGGGGGGCCTCGCCGGGCCGAGACGACCCCGAGAGCGCCGGGGCGGCGTCCGGGGAGGGCCCTCACGCGTCCGTCTCCACCACGGGGCCCGACTGACCCGAAGGTCACGCCGCCCGGGAGGAATCCCAGGGCGGCGACGGGCCAGGGGCCCCGCGCATCCTCCTCTGCCGCGGGGCCCCGTCGGCGTAAAAGCCGACGTCGCCCGGGACGACGCCTGCCGAGCGTCCCGGTCCGCGCGATGAAAACATTTTTCGGCTAACGGCGTCCTTCCTGTCTGCCTCCCGACAATCCAGCGTGGAGGCGGGAAAAGATGGCCCCTCTCTCAGCATCCGTGCTAATCGCATACCTCGGGACCGCCGTCGTTGAGTTCGGGTCTCAACGGACCGAAGCCGACCTCATGCAGTTACCTCTCGTCGCCACTCGGGACACCCGGTGGTCCAATATCACGAGGCCAAGTTCCTGCACTAGGCTCAAAATAACGTCCTCACCTCGGCGACGTCGGCCAATGCTCGTGGGCTACGTTGGCCCCGGCTTGCGGACAGCTAGCTTGCTTCCGTTCTTGCTAGTTTTCCCAGCTAACAGCTACTATACAATGCTAACAGAGCTACCTAACGTCATCCTTCTGGCAACCCAAAGCAAAGATGGCCGCCAAGCCACTCGAGCGCTTCACAGACCTTAAGGTGACTCTTTGAATCTCATTGGAAGCGAAAAGGGAACTAAACCCAAACCCGAGCTGTCAAAACCTTCTTTTCGTCTTGAGATGTGCACGTCATCTTCATTTTCAGCTGCTGCTTCCTTCAATCTTCTCCAAAATAAGTTTAGCGCTTATGGCTTCGCGATGACGCAGTTCTATTCAAAACCATCGCGAGTCGACGGGCTACGCGTCGTCGAGCGGAATCCCGACCGGCTCGTCGGCGTCTGCGTCCCGCCGTTGCTAAATTTAATACGCTAAAAGAATGAAGCGGTTGAGGAGGCAAAAATGAGCTTTGCCGCTGCCGCAGTTTCACTTCTTACTGACACGTGAGATCCTGTCTGCATAAAGCGGGCCGGCTTCCTCAAATGGATCCAAGCCAACTAGGAACAGGTCCAGACCTGACCTTGCGGGTCACGGCTGAGCCTGACGGTCCCCCGCAGCAGGTGGCCCCCGACTGGCGCTCCGTTGCCCCCGAGTGCCCCCCCTATGTTTATGAAGTCCCCCCACCACCACCACCCCCCTCCACAAACGCAATATGAATTTAATCCAAGTAGCGTTTTTGAGTAACGTTGCCACATGCTTGTTTCCATTTGAAACCTTTTTTGGGTTTAGTTCCCCTTTTGGGACCGCTTAGGACTTGTTGGCTATAACAAGTGTCACCAATTTTTTTTTTTTTTGGAATACGAAGACAGGTTCTGGGCTCCCTAGAGTCTATCATGTGGACCGGGCAGGTGGGCGGGACCGGACTTGCACACGTAGCAGAGCGCTTAAGCAAAGAAACCTCACTCGTACAGAACCACATCACCTCAAGCTGATTGGCCGAGCCACGCACGCAAGGCCCGCCCGCTGGCCCGCCACCTCCTGACGACTTACCTCACACGCGTGGGTCCTCGATCCCGATCCGGTCCCCGCACGCCACCTACTCCCGGTCCAATCTAATCTCAGCCTGTTCTCGTCCGGTCTGGTCTAGTCTAGTCCTTTCACCGGTCTCGGTCTAGTCGTCACCTGATTGACCTTTGCCCTTTCTAGTCCATTTGATTCCGTTCTTATCCCTTTCAGTCTCTTCCAATCCAGTCTCGCCTAGTCTAGTCCTTTCAGCCCGGTCTCGGGCTAGTTTTGGTACCTCGCTCGATCGGCCTCCGACCCCCGTCGGACACCCTTGTCGGGCTTTCAACTTTTTATTTCAAACTTTGTTGAGGGCGGAGCCTAAGTGTCAAAAAAACTTACGTGCAACAAATAAAAGAGATTTGACTGAAAATGCCGATCAGCGTTTTTTGTTTTTTTTCCCCAGTTCCTACTTGGGCCAAGCATTTTAATCAGCTCGTATTAACGCTTTCCAAATCCATTTTTTCTTTCAACATGTTACAGAATCGCAGCTATGTTCGGGCCGCACCCACAACTGATTGCCAGCCAATCGCAGCAGGGCAGGGCACATAAAGGCAATTTAGAGTCGTTTGCATAGATAGGCGCCGGCAATCCCCCGAACCCCGTGAGGATAAGCGGTTTGGAAAATATTAATGCTTTGAACACATTTCAAAAATGCAACTTTTCCTTTTGTAGGAATAAAAAGGAGAGGACAGAGCTCAAATGCGCTGCCCGTGATTCACATCTTTGTTGTTGTCAGCGTCAAAGGATCAAAAGAAGAAAAAAAAAAAAAAAGCCAAGTTCTTTTAGTTTGAAATGAATCGTTTTTCGGGATTGGATCCAGACAAATATCGGAGAGGTCCTCGACACATCCGGACGGCCTGACTTTATCTTGCCTTAGTCTTCGCGCTGGATTAGTTTTACGAATCCTTATTTTTTCCCTTCCTGGATTTCCTACATTGCAACACGTGCCGTCAGCACCCGGGTCGACGTCACAGTTGGGCGGGCTGCAACCAATGATCGGGCGACAAAACGAATGAAAAACCACATTTTTCATTTCTATCTCTTTATCGAATAACAGGACATTCTTTCAAGTAGTAGCTCGCTAGTACGTGAAGATGAATCAGATGAAAAGTGAATTTCGACACCAGTGAAGCGTTTGTCTTCTCGTTTCCAAGTCGCAGACGTGGCGGAGCCGCGCTTCAGGATTGGCAGGGGCGCGCCACGCGGCCCACGAAGAGGACGGCGTCGAGCGCCGTCTCCCGGATCAGGAGCAGGAACGGCCGATCGGCCGCAAAGACTTCGGCGTCCAAATCGATGGATCTCCCCGACGCCACCGCGGCGGACGACGCCGACGCCTCGCTGCCCAGCTCGTTCACCTGCGAGCGCACACGGGTCAGAGGACACGCCCCTTCGGAGGCCACCGATCGGAGAGCGGATGAGTGACGCACCTCCAGGAAGGCTTTGTGGAAGGCGTCGCTGATGTAAACGCCTTCGCCGCCGTCCGCCAGGAGACCTGAAGGTGACGCAAAAACCTTTGAGACGCAGTCGTTCAGAATGTCGCCGAATTTCAATTTAGGAACGAGCCGCTTTCAATTCAGACTATTTTGGGCTCCCGACCGCAGACGTTTGTTTCTTGGACAGCCCACCCGCCACCGCATCGCGAGATCGGCCTTCCCGACCCCGAAAAGGGACTTGCGGCCCAAAACGTTTTCCCTGAGCGTATCGCGGCTGAGAGGCGGGAACAGTAGTCAAGACCCGGGGGGGCCGGATGTGGCCCTGAAAAAGAGATCATGTGCATCAACTTCCGTGATTCTTGCTAAAAGCTGAACTCAGATTCAAAATTGCCATGTGTAATAAACAATCCGGTTATTTTTTTCTGAAACCAATCCCCTTTTTACGGTAACATTTTTTCTTCTGATTTGAAAACCCTCAATTTGCTGCGTACTGTATATGGAAGAGAAAATATGAAGACGTATGCTGTATGCTGTCGTAACGGTGCTCTGAGGGAAATTGAAACGACAACGTGGCCCTCGATCAAAATGGGTCCGAGACGTTTACCGTAACCCTCGATTTTGCACAATATTCATTTTGAAGCATCCGAATAAAGTCAGTCAAAGGTCCTCGCATCCGCTTGGATGGGAAACACGACAGCGGCTCCCGAACGGGTCACGGAACCCATGAAGTTCCGAACCCGAGCCTCCGCTGTGGTTCGTTTTGATGACCAGGGCCGATTGAATGGATCAGCGCCATCCAGTGGGGGGGGGGGGGGGCGTCTTTACCGTCGATTGATTGACGGGATAGAATCATTCGCAATGGTGACGACGACGGGGGTCCGATGCCAATCAAGCGGCTACCGCCGCTGCATACGCGCACGGCGCTGCTGCAAGCGCGCGCACGACTACTACGCGGTACCACTACGAGTGCGTACGCGGGCGCCCCCACCTGGCAGGCTGGCGTTTTGAGGGCTGAAGACGCTGCGCAGTCCCAGCGCGTTGAGCGCCTCCTTGAGGCCGACACTCTCCTCCAGGCGGAATCGCGGAAGGTGCACCGACACGGTCGTCTCCGCCATCTTGTCCAACCACGCGTTCAGCGTGGGAAGCTCCAGCTCCGCCTCCACCTGTGACGTCACAGGTAGGGGAACGGCAGGGGCGGGACTAAAATGCGCCAGCACGGGCAAATGTGCGAATCTGACCTCGTGAATCCATCCGCTTTTGCGCATTTTCAGCAAGACAAAAACATTTGTTTGAAAGTGACAAGATTGCTCAATTCCTGGCTGCAAAAATCCGCAAATAACCGAAAGTCCTTTACGGCATACTTGAGGCCCAATGAGCGTTTACTCCACCCCCCACAAAGAAAAAAAAAAAAAAAAAAAATCGGCTAACCCACCGGTGCCGAGCATCGGGTATACCGAGGTCCACTGGCACATTTTGCTACTTAAAAGAAAAGATTTGGAATGAGCCACTAGTGCCAACGTCTCGTATCCATCTCCAAAGCAATACTTTGGTCTCGCTGAAAATGTCGCGTACCTGCGCCAGCGCGTTGCCCTCGTCGGGCAGCAGCAGGGTGAGGGCGACGTCGCGCCCGCGGTAGTCCATCTCCAGCAGCCGGAGGCGCCGCTCCGGCAGGCGGGCGTAGCGGAACTTGTTCTCCTGGTACATCATCCGTACGGAACACCGACGCCCCGCGTCCACGTGGAAGCGGGCGACGTACACGTCGTCCCGGTGGAACTCGTTCTGCCAGCGACCCTGGGGGGCACCGCCGGCACGTCAGCGTTCGTCACCTCCTTTCCGGTGCGTTCAAGGCCTTTTTTCCGGGGAACCTTCCTTTCCTGCCCATTGACGACCGTCGTGTAGCTTATTTCTTGCGGATAACACGCAGCGCCGAATTCAGGAATTGGCTTCTCCTTCCTTCAATTTGCTGCTAGGCCGGCTCAAAACACGACGTCAACCCTCGCGAGTAAGTCGAGCCGCGCTTGTTTGCGGTGCTAATGCTAGTCCAGTTATGCCGGATCGACGGTCTTTGGTCCCTGGGACGTTTTTGGCACGACGACGTCGTATCGTCGCGCCCCTTTCAGAATAATGGCACTAAGATGTTACTAAGAACCCCACTGCTGATGTAGGAAACGGCCACCCCCGGCCGGGTTAGGCCAGAAGAAAGCGAAGTGACTTGCGTGCGGGCGGCGTCCCCGCCGGTACCTTGAAGTAGATGCTGTTGACCAGCACCAGGACTGCGTCCTCGCCGATGGCGCCGGCTGGCAGCGCGTCCCGGATGTGGTTTTTGGTCTCGTTGGCCACCCAAGCGTTGATGGCGGCGCGGGATGCTTCCGGATCACCCTGAGGCACGCCAAACACAAATCAGGGCGCAAAGCCACCGACGACGGGCCGGTCGCTGACCGCCTGTGGCTCACTTTTATGTCGTTTGATCAATAACGGGAAAGATGTGACAAGCGGAATTTCCTTTTTTTTTTTTTTGCATGTCCTTACTGTAGTTACGGCTGCATGAAGACAAGTGCGAGCCTTTGAACGAGTGAGCGTCAACACATGCAAATTGTGCAACTGGCTGCATTTCTTTTGACTGGCTTCACATTTGAAATCATCAACTTTCTGAAAATGACGTCTGTTTGTTTCAGCATTGGAGACGTTGGCCCGTAGAAGACCAAGCCGACATTAACAAGCTGCAGGAAGGACTACAACTCGAAACGTCTTTACCATTATCAACCAAAGGAGCCACGCCCACCAGACACTCAAAGCAAGCCAAGAATGCGCGGCGGCAGAACCGACCCGAAAGTCCAGCGCCATCACGTCGGCCCCGTAGACGCGGCGGCTGACGTTCTGGTAGGCGGCGTCCAAGCGAAGAGTCCGATCCCCGAAGAGGCGGTTGGCCACCAGCAGCCGCGCGCTAGCGTCTTTTCGCCTGCGCAAGCGACACAAGAGCTTGGCGAAGTAGAAGTGGACCCGATCTGAGGTCTTGTCCGACACGGAGTCCAACTGCAACACCTGCCGGCGCCAGGTTGAGGTGAGTGCTCGCTCGCTAACCAGTGCGCTAAGCAGTGCGCCGACGGTCGGCCGCCACCTTCGTGATTTCCTCCAGGGTGTGTCCGCAGGCGGCCAGTTTGGTCATGGAGAAGGCCACGGACACGCCTAGGGGGGACAGGAACAAGTTGGTGTCGGGGGTCCGGCCGAACGCCACCTGGCGGTACAGCGACAGCGCGAAGCGCGCGTTGGCGGCGGACAGCTCCCACACGCGCGGGTTGGTGGCCTGCGGGGCCGGTTCGTCCGTGGCGTCGTCGGGGGCGTCGCCCTCGGGCGCTCTGTAGACGCAGCGAGGCTCCGGGGCCACGTCTTTGGCTTTGAAGGCACACGGGTCCCCGGGGACGGAAACCGACGCCAGCGAGAGGACGCTGAGAAGAAACAGCCTATCGGAGGGGCCCATCCTGTGGATGGGCAGTCTGATGGTGAACACCTTAAGCTTAGCGAAGCGCCTTTAAGAAGTTGAGGTGACGCGCGCGCACTTGTGCGGTCGTCCCTCATTTCCAGCTAAAGCTACCGACCGTGGATAAGCGGTTGGAAATGGATGGAATGAAAGAAATGGGTGCTGGATGGTTAGACTGCTGGGGACAAAAACTTCTGACTTTCTGAAGAAGTCAATGACGCCCACGCGCGCGTAATACACACAAGTCTCGACCTGTCCAACCAAACAGTGGAGAATGACTTCAAAGTAAGTTTTTTTACTCACCTCGAGATAAAAGTTAACAAAAAGTTTGAAGCGACAATCAAGTTGTTTTTATCGCCACGTCCACGTCTTACCTGACGCGTGTGTTGTGCGCGCGCCGCCGTTCAGTGACCCGCCGTGTCCAAACATCACCATGACCTTTGAACCCTCCCCTCGCCAGCACTTTCCTTTAAAGGTTTGACGCCGAAGAGGGCGCAACAGTCCCGTCGGCACCTCTGTAGACGGCTTTCAGATTTCGGCGTACGGAAGTAAATACGTTGCGAATTAAAAATGCCACTGAAAATGTGATGTTGTCAAATTGCCCTTGTTGTTTCAAAGTGATGACATTTTCATTAGCTGCATTTCAGTTGAACTTTTTCATGTGAACAAATTGGCCATCTAAAAAAATGTTTCCAGTCTCCTGAGACGCAACTGGCCACAATTCAATTCCGTCTGAAATTGAGCGTCTAAATTCAGTGTTCAGAAGACTGCGAGTAAGGCCGCCTTCTTTTTTTCATTTCCACTGTTCCTGTGCATCAAACGAGAGGAGGAAGAGTCAACCGAGCGCGAGCGGGACGACGTCGGCTCGGGGGAGACGTCACGTGACCGCAGCGGGGAAAGGTCGGCGTGGTTTTTTGTTTTTGTTTTTTTTCAAAACGTGCAAAATGAATGACGATAGCTCAACGTTTCCCAGTCGGCCGGTGATCTATGATGGAGTAATAACCTCGAAAATATGTGGATGAGCGCAGGACGTTTTGAACAGAGCGGGAGACGTCACTCCCATTTTGTTGTTGTCGTCGAGCGCGACGGCAGGCCGCTCTCTGCTCGCTTTGGTTTCAGACGTCTGTTGCATTTGACAACTCACTCCACGCTAACATTGACCTACAATTTCCGAAAGGGACACAGATGCAGGGTTTTTTTTCTTCTTCTTTCGGCTTGTCCCGTTCGGGGTCGCCGCCGCGTGTGTCGTCTTTTTCCATTTAAGCCTATCTGGTGCTAAAAAAAAAAAAAGGCTTCACGCTTCACCTCCCACCTGTGTTTTCTGACCTGACACAAGACAAGACTTGGGTGAGAGCGCACACAATTTTATGATTTGAAATTACTTTGGTACTCTGTGGGAGTCGATTTTTCGAATTATCATGTCGGTGTGTGACATTTCCAACCAATCTGGCTAAGAAAAAGGACGTGCGTGAGGAGGTAATGACATCCACGGGGCTCTTCTCCAAAATGAGGCTTTTTTTTTTTGTCGCTCGGCCGTCAGAGCGCTGAACGCTTTTTTCTTCTTCTTTCCACTTGCAAACCGTCGGGAAGACGCGGCGGCAACTATTGGTCAGGGCTGCGGCAACGCGGCGTCTCATTGGCCGCCACTACTTCCGGATTGGCCCGCCATAGATATGAACACGCACACCGGTGAGACGACGTGTCTACGGAGCGGCCATGTTTGAAAAGTAGACGTTCCCCTCAAAGGCAAAGCATTGACGTTGGAATTAAATCGTAAACTGATCATTTCTTTGTCGATTTACGCGAGCTTTACTTTTGTGTCAGCCTCAAAGCGTGTGTTGAAAATGCTTAACATTTGAAAAAAAAAACCGATGTTCATCCGTTATTGCTTCGGAAAATTTTTTTGTCGAGGACGTGCGGCGGCAGCGACCGCAACCGCGCTCAGCACAAAGTTCGGCCATCCTTTAAATTTTGGCCCTTTTCTTGCCTTTCACTGACAATCGGAATACACCGGCGTGGTTGACCCGCCTAGCTCATCGTCGTCGTAGGCACGCAGCTGAAAAGGGGCGCGGCCAGGTGACGTCTTCTTCTCTACGTCCCCGCCGAGAGCGCGATTGTCAAAGTGGCTTCCGTTTGGCTCTTCGGCGGGTTTTGTTTTGTTTTCGTTGCCGCTGCTCAGATTGCCTCACCCGCAACGAGAGCTCAACAACTTGGAAGCCGAACGTTCCGAAGTTCTATTTCCACTCGGAAAAGAGGCAAACCGACGGAAGTTCGCGCCCAGGCGAGTGTCCGCGCCCGGCCATGAGCTGCCCCGTCAATCTGCCGGCGGATGTTTTCCATCCGGTTCCGAGTCGCGACGGCGTGAAAAGCAGGTGAGCGGATGTCAGTCAGCAGCGACACACTAGAGCAAAAGTCCAACTTATTTGGAAGTCTGATTTGGAACCGTGTCGACCCGCGGGAAGGTCCCTGGCGGCCCCGAGAGCATCTCAGTGGGATCCGCAGCTGAGCCTCGAGCTGTGCTCGCGCAGGTAAAGCCGGAACATCGTAACTTTGCAAAGGTTTGAGGAGGACGAGACGGGAACGGACGACTTGTGCGCCGCAGGATGCCCCGCCTCCTGCTCCACGAGAAGGCCCTTCGTCTGGCTCAGCGTCATGTCCGCCACTGCGGAGCGTCACGTGGTCACTGCTTCTTCCTGGGTTCTGTGGACGTGGATGCAGGTTGGACTTCGGACCTCGTACCAAGAGTTGTACTCCCCGACCTTCTTTGTGTGTTGTTACATATTTGATCTTGATTCTTCTGGTTTCCAGACCCTCAGGTTCACCTGTCTGTGTGTTTTTTCCTCTTTCAAGTATTATTATTTTGTTTTGTCCTTTGGGAGAGGAAACGCTTCCCGTTGTTTTATCCCCGCTTATTTGACAACTCGTCGGTCCGTCGATCACAGGACGTCGTCCAGGTCCTGAAGGGACAAAGCAGCCCAAGACCGTCACACTCCCACTACCTTGTTGTTTTTCTGAAGTGCGATATTTCGTTTATGCCAGATGATCCGCTTTCATATCGTCAGGCCACGTGATATCGACGTGTTTATTCCCCCCCCCCCCCTCCCAAAAGTAAGAGGAGCCATTGTTGTTTTGGCCTTGGAACTCCACAATGGCTGCAGTTTTTGTCGAGTCCCTTCCCCGTTGTTGTCATTGGCCCGCAGTTCTCTAGAAAGTTCCTTTGCGTCCTCCAGGACGAATCTTTGTGGGGCGGCCGCTCCTGGGAAGATTCTTCCACGTTTTCTCCATTTGAGGATAATTGTTCTTCCGATGGTTCGCAGGAATTGGAAAGCTTTGTGATCCTTTCTTGAATGTTGTGGAATTTCTCTAAATTGTGGTTTTCTCGATTTTTTTTTGGGGTGCAACTTCTGGAGTTAATCGGGCCCTTTCTAAATTCACCACAATGAATTCACGATTTAACAAGGGTGTCATTTTCCCACGGCCATAAATGAAATCACATTTCAAAACATAATTTGAAGTTCATTTGGGTTATATTTATCTGATCCTTTACAAGAATTTGCGAGAGGGACCAACACCGTGTGTGTAAGCGCGCACGC
Source organism: Syngnathoides biaculeatus (assembly GCF_019802595.1). Classification (NCBI taxonomy): domain Eukaryota; kingdom Metazoa; phylum Chordata; class Actinopteri; order Syngnathiformes; family Syngnathidae; genus Syngnathoides; species Syngnathoides biaculeatus. Next base: position 11,669,191 of record NC_084646.1, on the reverse strand, counting down.
GGTGTTGATGAGCAAGTGGACCTGACCTGGCTTGGTACGTGGAAAGCCCCCCCGCCCCCTCTTTTTGGCGTCTGTGATTGGTCGCGACATTTCCCATCAATCGGTCCAAATTTGGATTGACCCCACTGAGACCGAGGCGCATTCTTCAAGGGCGAATTTGGACTCGGGGCAGCCGCCGCGTTGCACCGCACTCCAGCAGTTTTTTTGCGCCGCGACGGCAGCCCGAGCAGACACCCGAAACGCGCCGAGGTGAACCCGGTGCACCCGGTTGCCCTGGCCCTCCGGATGTGATCTTTTTGGGGCGAGCACGCCCTCCTTCTGGTCCCGCCTTACGTAGCAAGCGTTAACGGCGGCGTCCCGCGTGTCCTCTGCCGTCCTCAGACGAGGAAGGCGTCACTGTGACGCTGGACCGCTTCGATCCGGGTCGGGAGCAGGCCGGCGCCTCGGGCCGGGTTCCCGCCGCCCCGCTGCCGGGGGGCGTGCTGGTTCCGTGTTTGATCTCTAATCAGAGGGCCTCCGACGACGACGACAACGACGACGTGGTCCCATCGGAGGCCGAACTCTGGCGCTCCTCCGCTGTAAGTGCCGACCCATCCCGCCACCTCTGCGGTTTTCCTTTCATTTCCTGGTCTTCCCGCGTCAGGCGTTGCAGGCTCACTTGAGCGGTCGGCAGCCTCTGGATCTGGGTCAGCTGATGAGGGTCAAAGGTCGCGTGCGCTGCCAGCAGCAGGGAGGCCCCGCCCGCTTCTCGCTGGGCTGGTCGTCGCTTTGGCCGTCCGTCCGCCTGGATGTCCGGCCCGTCCGCCCCGTACCCGTCGCGCCGGCGCCGTCGCTCGAGAGTCTGAGCGGGACGCCCGGGGGCCCCCGGCGAGGGTGAGGACCCCGTCCCCCGCCACCCGGACGCGCACGCGGTCCAGAACGTCCAACGCGTGTTTGTTTGTGTGCTCGTAGGTTTTTGACGATGAATGAGAGCAGAACTCTTCTTGTTCTGCTGATGGAGTCGGACCCCTCGGCCTCCGAGCTGCCGCTGGTTGGTGTGTAAGTCATGCGCGAGCGAACGCAAACGCATCCAAACATCCTTGGACGACAAACGGTGGGGCCACTGGTTAGATGGTTGGCCTCGCAGTTGTGAGGACCGGGGTTCGAATCCCGGCCCCGCCTGTGCGTTCACCCCCGTGGCCCCGTGGCTTCTTTTTTCACCCCCCCCCCCGCCCCCCGACCCCCACTTCCGGTGAGCTGGAGATGTTCCCGCTGTTGTTTGTGTCTGAGTAAGAGGATCAAACAAATGGGCCCAAATATTAATTTTACTCATTTACAAAAGTTAAAAGGGGGTGTCATCTAATTTCGTTAATGTTCATTGTTTGATTCGAAAGACAATCAGTCAAAAGTTTCTCAGGAGTTCCTTATTTTTGCATTGCGTACTTTCTTACTCCAGTAAATATTTGGATGACAACTTTTTACTGGAGTCATCTCAGAATTGAGCCCTCCGTGGATATTGCGCAATCCGCGTCACTGACCAATCAGAGGCCGGAGATCCGCATAGCCCAAAGCCCGTTTTTGCTCCCGCCATTTTCTCAGACAACATTGCGTGGTCCAGTATAGGTTTTGTGAGCGTTTGATCGCGTATTTGGGTTATTGAACAAAAAATATGGTTAAGAGGTGTCGTCACGGACTTTGTAATCGTGACGACGGGTATCCCGAAAGGCCAGTCGGTGGGAGTTGGATTCGTACCCTTTCCAAAACCGAAGACCCGGTACGAAAAATGCCTTCGATGGATCAAACTTTGTGGAAGACCGCATCGTCAACTAAATCCATCTAATATCAACCGGAACACATATGTTTGCACGAAGGTATGCCCTAAATTTGATTTTCAATACACGTCTCGTATAAATGAATGAGACGTTCTTCGCTAGCATAACACCGCTGCGTGCGAACGATTGACACACTCATTCTTTGTCGAGCGACATTTAGCGACGATCGGACTGCGCAAACGTGTCGCTTTCTTGCCGGCTCGCGGCCGAAGCTTAACCAGACTGTGTTTGCGCGAAGATATGCCCTAAATTTGATTTGTAATCCACGTCTCGTATAAATGAATGAGACGTTCTCCGCTAGCATAACATTGCAACGTGTGAACGATTGAATGAAATCAGAAGCACGGCGTCTCTCTCGGTTCAGAATGTATTTATTGTATTGTATTTGCCATTTTTACTGTTTGTCTTACGTCAGCACACCGACTTTAGTTTGGAACCAACTTTATCGGCCACGTGAAGAATTTGGCTCCGTCCGGCAGGCGGTGCCGACCCGCTCCGACGTTCAGAACAAGAAAAACAAAACTCGCAAGAAGAAGAAGAGAAATTCAAATCAAAAGCCTTTAACGTCATGATATGTCAAATGAGGAGGGCTTCTCAATAGAATCAAAATCCGAGGGTCAAAAATAATAGAGAAAGCATCAAGACACAGTTCCCGCTAAAATAAATAAATGGCGAAAGGAGGCCAGTCCGGTCCGACCCAGTTTTAAGAATCGATCATTGAAAGTAATGGTACTCTTGCCTCGAGCGCAACATTTGGCTCCTCTCCACTTGTGCCAAATTGTAAGGAAGACATTTTATTTTGTCCTGCTGCCTTCGATGTTTCCCACAGGACCGCAATCTAATATTTCAGTAAGCCACTTAAATGAGTACGGCGGGAGGCCGGAGTTCAGACACAATTCATTCTCGCGGAGCCTGACTTTGTTCAACCTCCAGAACCTTTTTAACAGTCGATGAATTGGTAAATCGCCAGCGGATAAATAGATGAGGACCCAAGCCCCGCCCCCGCCCCCGCCAAGTCGGCCTTAACGTGCTTCCTGTCACGAAACAGCTGGCTGAGCGGCGTGACCCGAGTGTGGAACCCTCACGTGTGCGCCTGGTGCCTCCGATTCCTCTTTGGCTCCGCCCTCCGAGACAGGTCAGCGATGCGACGGGAAGCGCGGAGGCAGCGCGCACAGCGCCGCCGACGTTGGCCTTTGTCTTCTTCCCAGAGTTCTGTCGGACGACGGCGCTTTCCTGCTCGTCACCTTCCCGTCCCGACGCGCGGCCCCGGACTTCTTCCGGTGTCGACGTTCGGGTTCCGGTCGGCCGGACTGCCGGGTGCTGAGGGCCCGCCGGTGCGTGACGCTGCACCAGGTGAGTCAGAAGAGGAAGAGGACGCGAGAAGGCCCGAAAGGTCAAAGTGTCTCGTGGTCAGCAGGTGGCGCCGGCGGAAACTCGGACTTTGGAGTTTGAGCTGAGTCCGGAAGCGCCCGCGAGACAAGTCCGAGTCTTTCGAGATACTCGCGGCTCCCTCGGCAGGTTAGTCTTGATGGCTCGTTCGACTGGTCCGGTTCTTGTATTGCGACGCGAGCGCAGCCGCCTTCTTCCCGGGTCGTTTCCCGTTCGGCCAGGATTCAGGTCTTCGTGTCCTGCTCGTGTTTTCCAGCTAATAGAGCTCGTGCACCTACGTGACTCGGGACGCGCGGGACTTTTGTTGACGTCGCCATATTGCCGGTCTCGCCGAGCATTGCTCGATGCTAAGTCGGTTGGAGACGACACGAAAATATGTCCAGCGGCTCTTTTTGACCGGCAACATGGCGCCGGCAAAACGGTGACGTCACGAGCTCGAGAAATCGGGTGAAATGACATCATCCGATCTGCGGGCTCGTCTTGCGCAAATGTATCCTTTATTTCAGTGATCAAGATGTTCCTTATTGGGGCATTATTGATCATTTGCCACAATTTACGTGCGCGCCGGAGACGTCGTAAGGTTTTGGCAAAGAAAGACTTTGACGGGGGGTAATAATAGAAATTGATTCCCCCCCCCCCCCCCCCCATATTGTAATTGTGACAGCGGCAGCCTCACGGCGGCGGTCTGCGAGCGAGATTCCGGCGTGGAGGACGACGACGGGTCGCCGCGACCTTCGCCCCGTCCTCACCTTTCGGCTCAGCAGGTGAGAGGTCGGCGCCGTCCGCCATCGCTTCGGATTTTGTTTGCGTGACCTACGGCCCCGCCCGTCTTCGGTTTCAGACTCCTCGAGTTCAGCCGGCGGTCCCGGAACTTTCTCTCTTGATCGACGGCAGCTTCTCATCCGTTGGCGACGTGCGGCCGGACCCCGAGAAGGGCGTGGGCCCCTTCCACAGCACCCCCGACCCGCACCCGCCTCGGCGGGCCGCGGTCCTCGGGCCTCCCCCGCCCGACTCTGCCCCCTCCACCCGGGACCCCGGCTCCGCGTCCCCTCCCTGGCTGGGGGGATCGCGTGACGCCCACGAGCTCCTCTTCCGGCAAGACCGCCAGCTGCGCCTCCTGCAGGTCCAGGTAAGGAAGTTGTAAAATCGAGCCGCTCAGTTCCGACTTTTCGGGGTTGTAATGTTTGAGTCATTTTACTTGTGACGTGTCGGAGTCTTCGTGCCTTTACTTTTGGGGTGTGACAGGTGAAAATAAAATTGGACGCAGCGCCGACAACACCGACAACAGTGTCGTTAACAGGCCTGCCAAATATGAATGCTGAAAAAATTAATGGGCAAAAAGTTGAAAGTCCAAGCATTGACTCTGCGTGTCCGCCGGATTGGCTAAAACCACCACCTACCTGTTGTGCATATTCACGGCTGACAACGAGGCGCTCTAAAGGGTGTAGGCAATGCTAGCTGGCTCGCCGCAGGTGGCACTTTCGCTTGGCGCCGTTTTGCCCTTTGCTCCCAAAAAAGCTGGCGAATGACCGGAAGGGTCTGCCTTCTGTTTTCCTGCGGACGTCTCAAGGTCCAGAAGCTCCTGGAGACTCAGGCGGGACCGTCGCACTCCAAGGCCAAGACCAGCAATGTCGCCGTAGCGACAGGTGAGATTCTCTCGTCAACTTTTGATCATATTCAGGACGGGTTTGACGGGTTTGTTTTTCAGGTGCCAGTCTCCTCTGGGGGTCTTCACCTAAAGCCCCTGACCCTTCCGCGGGTAGATCCGAGGATAGTGACGTCGCCGACCGGGGGTCCGGTGGCCCCGCCTCCTGCCATCCCAGGTGAGCCGGGCAGCCATTCTGATGCCGGATGACCATTTTGACCCGTCGTCTTTTCGCCTTCCAGCACAGACGGCCGGCGGACGCCGGGCGAGGCGCCGGAAGGCCGGCGGACGCCGGGCGAGGCGGCGGAAGGCCGGCGGACGCGGGCGAGGCGGCGGAAGGCCGGCGGACGCCGGGCGAGGCGGCGGAAGGCGGCGGACGCCGGGCGAGGCGGCGGAAGGCCGGCGGACGCCGGGCGAGGCGGCGGAAGGCCGGCGGACGCCGGGGAGGCGGCGGAAGGCCGGCGGACGCGGGCGAGGCGGCGGAAGGCCGGCGGACGCCGGGCGAGGAGGCGGAAGGCCGGCGGACGCCGGGCGAGGCGCGGAAGGCCGGCGGACGCCGGGCGAGGCGGCGGAAGGCCGGCGGACGCCGGGCGAGGCGGCGGAAGGCCGGCGGACGCGGGCGAGGCGGCGGAAGGCGGCGGACGCCGGGCGAGGCGGCGGAAGGCCGGCGGACGCCGGGCGAGGCGCGGAAGGCCGGCGGACGCGGGCGAGGCGGCGGAAGGCGGCGGACGCCGGGCGAGGCGGCGGAAGGCGGCGGACGCCGGGCGAGGCGGCGGAAGGCCGGCGGACGCCGGGCGAGGCGGCGGATGGCTTCTATGCCCACATGACAGTAAAGGACTCCACGCACGCACGCACGCACGCACAAATGTCGAGCGTTTGTCAGTTGCTGACTTGAGCAGAGAAGTGAAGTAAGGTGAGGTCCGGGCTGGCTGCAGTTAGGGAACCATTCATGCCCCGCAATATTTAGTTCCACAATTTGATATTGGTTAAGCAAATCCTGTGACGCCATTCGCCATCTGGTTAGCGAGGGGCACTGTGCATGCATCAGGGACAGGAAATAGACGGCCATCCATCTGAGGTCAGTTTGCCGGGGCAGTAGCTTTAGCAGGGACGGGGGGTCCCGAGGCCTTCCCAGGCCAGCCGAGAGGCGTAATCCCTCCGGGGTCTCCTCTCGGCGGTCCGGATCAGATGCCCCCGGCCACCTCGTCTGGCTCCTCTCGATGCGGAGGAGGCGGCCCGACGCCGAGTCACACCTAGCAAAAAAACGTAGCATTGGCCGCTACGAGCCGCGTGACGCGCGTTTGTGTGCAGGCGAGCGGCAGACGGGACGCGGGGCAGCCGAGGAGGAGCCGCCCGCCCGCCGATCGGTCGGACGCGAACGAGCGTCGCCGGGGGACCGCGACGTGGTCACGGGAACGCAGGTGCGCCGCAGGTCACGTGACCGTAGACCACGACGGGTGTTTAACTTTTGGGCGCCCGTGTGTCGCAGCGTCAGCCCCCCGTCGGCATCCGGCGCGGACGCGAGCGCCCTCTGCCTGCGATACGTGGACGGGTCGCGGGTCGGCCCCGCCCCTTGGCCGCCGTCGCTCAGCGACATGTCGCTGGCCACCGGCGCGTACCTGGGGCGTCACGGTCTGCGCCGAGGGCTCGCCGAGCCCCTCCCGCAGAACGGGCCCAGTTGGGAGCCGCGGCCCGACGAGTCCGTGGGGAACGTTCTGGACCGCACTCGCCTCAGACAGCTGCCCAAACTCTGATGTGATCATTTCATTTGAAAGCGTCCCCCTACAGGTCACTTCTGTTTCTGCTTCTCTTAATAAAGTGCTTTTAATTTGAAAGGGTGTCAAGAATGCTGGTTTGCTTTTGGGCTCCTCCCAACGAAGCGGTTCCAGCTTGAGTCCCAGGGTGATTTTAGTTTGAAAGGGTCTTTGCAAATTTTCATTTGACTATATGATATCCAGGGAGATTGAAAAGTAGCTCCCTATTTTAAAATATTCCCTTGGTTGTAATGTTTCTCTCCAATTTTTATGAAAACCGATCCAGCCAGTGAACCACAGCCTGACTTCCTACCTGAGACCGCCCCCCTCCGCTCTTAAAGGGGTACACTCCTAATTCCAAACACAACTTTGTCTGCGTTCACGCCTGACCACACCTGTACGTTTTTCAAATGTGACTGATGTAAAATACATACAGCATTTTTGCAATCGCTCAATTTTTTTTTTTTTTTTTTTTGCTGCCACCCAAGCAGTTTTCAGCGTGACCGATGTTGTTGCAATGGCCCAGCAAAATGAATGCAGTTATTGCAATGAATATCTGCGATTGGCTGGCGACCAGTTCAGGGTGTAGCTTGCCTAAGTTGAACGGAAGGTGAACTTGACAGTTTTTTTTCTGTAGTATCGAGACGAGCGTAACGGCTTGAACGAGCAGTCGGGCTCATCCGCCGAGTTCGAAGGACGACACCCAAATTGTGCAAGTCGCGGCGTTTTTTAGCAAGCGGCTCATTTTTGCCGTTTCAGTTGGAATTGACTCAAAAAGTTATCAAGGTCACAAGATTTTTTTTTTTTTTTGCACAAAATAAGAAAATTATGAAAATGGACACGTACTATCCAATCTGAATCTTCTAGACACTGTCCAAATGTGCGGTATTGATAAAAATGACATATGCAGGAAAAAGGTTGAATACAAAAGTATATTTTTTAATTGGAAACATTTTGGTCCAAACAACACCTGCTGCTTCATTGTCAGCATTAAACCCGTCACCGTGAGCCCTTCCCCGGTAAAAAAAAAAAAAAAAACAATAATAATAAAAAAAAACGTATAGTCCACATTAGCTATGATGCTGGTCACCAAGATGGCCGAACACGGTTGGACCAGTCAGCTGGTTCCGCCTCCTCTTTGAAGATGACAGGAAAAAAAAAAAAAAAGTACAAGAAATATAAATTATTCCAAAAATAAAGATGATAAACCACCAAAAAAAAAAAAAGCACAAGGAAGGCAAAAAAATCATCTTTGGTCACCAGCCGTCGATCGCCTTCGCACTCATCTGCACACACGCGTGGTTTGGGGTCAAAGGTCAGATTGATGTCAGCCACGCTGCGTCATAATGCGACCTCTGACCTGCGGAGGGAGCGAGCGTCGTAGAGCGTGTCGTCCTCGTCGTCGCTGGCGGCCGCCGCCGTCAGCTCCACGGCGTCCTCGGAGTGAGCCAGCACGCCGTACTTCTTCCTGGGGGGGGGCCTCTTCACGCTACACATCGCCACAAACAACAAGTCAACGTCGCTTTTTCTCTTTCTGCAGTTCGTCACCGTCTGACGTGGAAGCAGACGAACCAAAATGAGAATTTCTTCCACGTCAGAGGTTTGCACACGTGAAGGTTTTACACTAACCCTCAAACCAATCGGGGTAACTCGGGCATTTCTCGGAAAGCTTCCGATTGGTTGACTGACAAGAGGCGGGTCGGCAACAGAGACACACGGGGATGCGTTGAACGGAACACCCCCGAAACGCAGCGAGTCAAAATAAATTCAACCAATGAAACCAGCTGCATCCTTGGGTACAATTTCCACACGCCTGAAGGTACCGTGTTCCGTCTCAGAATCAGATTTATTGGACAAGGAATTTTTCTCCGGCAGTCGATGCCGCCCTGATACGACATTCCGAACAGAGAACGACAACATGAACAGCAAAACACCTTGGGACCGTCGAGCCATCAGCGCTGAGGGAAGAGACGGACGGGTTCTGTCTTCCAGAGATGAATGAAGTGCGCACATCAAGCCAAGAACAAGAACAGAAGCCCTTGGGAAATGTTGGCTACACCTGGTGGGAAGCGTGCGTCAGTATGGCAGGTTCCGTAGCGGCACCTGCTCAAAGGCCAGGATGCAGCTGGCAAATGATACAAAGACTCTTGTTTCCGGAGACGTCAAATTCAATTATCCGAGGCTGCGAAGGGGGTGTGGGGTTGTTTTTCCACAGGAGGGACTGGCGCGCTTCCATGACGTCATGAGGGAAACGCCGTGGGAAAAAAATGAAGCAACATCAGCCAGGGAAGTTTGGGCGCACGGGCACAAACGGCCACTGACACAGGTCAAATTGGGAGCAACGCAAGGCGGCCTCCAAATTTGCCGCGTCAGGAGGAACGCGCCAATATTGCCGCGAGCAAAATTAAAATGTCAAAAGGTGCCAAAGCGGAGGAAGAAATGTGAAGAAAGACTTGAAGGGAAAAAAAATTCCCTCCATCATTGTCAGCCACAGATTTCAAGTTGATGCGGAAAGTCTCCCGTTTGGGGAACTTTTTGCTTTCTCAATATTTTCATCAACATTCCACGTGGGGGGCGCGTGTGCCCACGAGACTTGACTCACCGCACGGCCCTGACCAGGAAGTAGAGAAGCCCAAAGGCGCTGATGGCGACCAGCACGTACAAGGCTCGCTGCACCATGGCCGAGTCGACCGAGAAGCCCCGAGAAGACACTTCCGGTCCCGTTCCAGGTCCAGGTCCAGGTCCCGTTCCCGCTGACGCCGTTGCCGGTCCTCCTCCTCCGCCTCCGCCTCCGCCGCTGCCGCTGCTGTTGTTGGTCCAGACGGTGCCGCTCGCTTCCGTGGCCACCACCGCGAGGGTCCGGCACAGCGGAAGAAAAACCACAAGAAGCGAAACGAGCGCGTACGTCGCCATAAAAGGAAAAAAAGGGAGCAAAGGAACAAAGCGGAAGAAGTACAAGTGGCACTTTGTTGACAAAGTGCACGTCACGCCGAGTCGGAAATGGAGTCACGTGACGTCACCCCACGTCGGCTGCCATTGTGTTGACAGGCGCGCCCCTCCGTGGCCGCTTCGGGAACTACGGCGGCGAGCGAAAACTCCGTCCGCGTAGAAGAAGAAGAAACCTGCGCGAAAACGGAAGTGAGCGTTTTCCCAGGCTCGGCTCGGAGTGACAGCTCGAGCGTTCGTCGGGGACCTTCGGATCGGGCCGAGTGCTGCCGGGGGCGGGACGAGGAGATTATCGCCGACGACGCAGCCGCACATCACAACACACCGGAACCCGTCCCAAGAACGCACCTGCGCCATTTGGACCGTCCGCGCTTGTTTACCGAGGAACTACCACCACCTAAAAACGGATACCGGACCCGCTGCGACGAGGACGATGGCCCGAATGGAGCCGGCGTCCGACCCGTTTTAGGCCCGATGGAAGCCGAGCAGGTTCCGAGTGCTTGTATCGGTGTGGAATAGGAAAAACAAAAAACAAACAAAAAAACAAGAAGAAGAAGAAGAGGTCCGTGCGCGTTTTGACGCGGGATTAACAGCAACCCCGCCCGCCTCTTCGTCTCACTAATCTGGTTCTGGTTCTTCCCCGGCATCTGGACTCGAGAAGCGGGCGTGCTCAAGATGCCGACGTCCCGGCCAGGTTCGGAGACGGCGGACTTCTGGGTGGACGGCTCGCGCAGGGACGGCACCGTGGAGGAGTTCTACACGCTCAGCTCCGAATTGGGCAGGTCGGTCCGGACGGCAAAATCAAGGGATTTTCACGGCGGCGGGGCGTTCAGGGAGGCTCGGAGTTCACGAGCAGCGTCGTCGCAAACAACAACAACGTGACGTTCACGTGTGAGAGTCCCGTGGAAATTGGCAATTGGCAAGCAAAAGATTTTCGTTTTGGGTTCGTCCAGGGCAGTGATTCATCTGCAGTTTTGAATTTTGGAAAAAGCTGAATCAAATACTCGGAAAATAAAAACCGAAAATTAAGGGAGAAACGTTTTTTTTTTTTTTTTGCCACGTGACGTGTTTAACGTGGCGCAAGAACAAATTAACCTACCTGGGTGCGGCAGCACAGCATCATGGGTAATGTGGTCAACAGTTTTTGATGCGGCACAAAAACCAAAAGCATGACGACTCGAATGTGTGTGTTGTTGCCATGGCGACCAGGCACGCCCGCGCGTACATGATCCGATTCCCCCATCTGGCGCGCAAAAAAACACGCGCGGGGTGTGATGTCTTTTCAGAGGTGCGACGTCTGTGGTGTATCGCTGCGAAGAGAAAGAGAAGAAGAAGTCTTACGCCGTCAAAGTTCTCAAGAAAACGGTCAGCGGTGCCGCCGCCGCCGCCCTCCCGAGCTAGCTTAGCCCCCGGCGACGTCGCTAACCGTCTGTTTTCTGGAGCCGCAGATCGACAAAAAGATCGTCCGTACGGAGATCGGCGTCCTGCTGCGTCTTTCGCACCCCAACATCGTAAGTGCGACGACGCGGCTCGTCAGCGCCGCCGTGCGGCGCCCACTTCCCTCCCGTCTCCTCCTCAGATCCAGCTGAAGGAGATCTTCGAGACGGACACGGACATCGCGCTGATTCTGGAGCTGGTGACGGGAGGAGAGCTCTTTGACAGGTGTCGTCACCGCCGCGCCCGCTTTCTGGCCGCGACGCCACGCCTCACGCGCCCGCCGCTGCGTTTCAGGATCGTGGAGCGCGGATACTACAGCGAGAGGGACGCCGCCCACGTCATCAAACAGATCCTGGAAGCCGTGGCGGTAAGACGTCGGAGGGACACCCCCCCCCCATCCTTCGGTGGTGCGAGCAAATGCGAACGGTACAGCGGCCGTATTTTGATAATCGTTTACGATCGGAACGTATTTCAAAATGTTTCTTCCGGTGACGAGTTATCGTTTTGATTAAACATTGATGATTAAAGAGACAGAAATGAACAAAAATTGTGCATTACGACGCAAGAGGAAGTGACGTTCTGGCAACCTTTTTGAACGCGACTTCTTCGGTACCAATTGGCGAGAACCGAGTTGCTAATAGCGTGAGATCCACTTCTGAGGCGGCCGACGTTACCCGATTCGGACGGCAGCTGCGAAGCAACGTTTACAAAAATCGATTCCAGCGATCGGCTGGTTTGCCGCGAGCTCCAACGTCGCAACCGCCGGCGCGCTTTCAACGGCCTTCGTCAACGCGTGAGTTTGTTCCACCGCCGACTGACCAACTCGCCTCTCATTGGTTGACGCGTGTCATCTCCAATAAAAGTCGCGCAGATATTGGGAGAAACGCCAGGACGGCGACACAAAACAAAGCCAGCAGCTGTCGCGCGTGGGACCGTGAACGTTTTGCGGGTTCGGCGCCTCACGGATTGCGTTTAGCGGGTCTCGGGTACGGTCAGCCCGCTTGGCTCAAGGACTTCAACGTGCCGGCGGTGACTCGCTGAAGGTCAACTGGGCTCTTTTTCTGAGCAGAACAACAAATCTTTGTGAGCGATCGCAACTCGGCAGATTGCCTGAGGATCCAAAGAACATGAGCGCAAAGGCTCCGTTTCAAACCCAGTCGGACTTGTATGCAAAAGCAAGTAAAGAGCAACGGCTAGCTTGATGTTCTGCAACTACAGCACCGTGGTGAACAACATGAGCAAATTCCGGCTTTCCAAATTGCTTTTCGGCCTCGACTGTCGGCGTGAGGAGCGCTGCCGACGGCCCGGGCGGGACGTCGCTCGAGCGGGCCGTGCCAAGTAGCAACCTTTGAAGCAACTTTGCCGTTTCGTTCTTGCGATAGTCGCGTGTGTAAAGGAGGCTCTAGCGTTGTGGGAAATGGGTCCGTATTGGAGCACCCGACGACCCGACAGAGGAGCGCCGACATTGTCGGATCCAAACTGGTTTGACGGCCGCCTTTTTGACTTCCTTTGCCGCCGTCGATGCTTCTGATGCTGGTTACAGAAAAGAGTTAGCGGCGACCCAAAAACGTGCGCGCCAAACTCGGCCGACCGTCTCGTCATCCGCAAGAGCTGCGGCGTGTGCGTCTTGTTGTTGTGTATTTTTCTTGTGCTTATTGTTGTTGTGTGCGTGTCGTCGTTATGTAACGCCATCTTACATCCAGCTGCTCGACAGATTAACATCACGCAGGATTAAAATCACGCACACGCCAAACGTGATCCGGATCCTGCCGCGTGCGCGTGTCGGGTTGAGCGCAGTCCGTCGACATGCATCGGCTCATCAAATCGATCGGGGAACGTCTTTGCTGCGATGTGAAAGCTGGTGAGGCCAAAATAAAAGGCCCCCGTTCGGGTCCGCCAGGATTGCAATGCACAAGTTCTCAAAGTCGGTCCCGTCCGTCTTTGTTTGCCTCGTTCGGGTACGACAACACCTTTGACCGTTCCGAAAGGAGCACCAGAGACGACGAAGAACGCAATGGGTCGAGTACAGATGAGGAGGAGGAGGAGGAGGAGGAGGATACTTACTGGCATACTATAAAAACCTGGAGGTACGAGAGTCTGCAGGGCACAGAACTTGACACCTTCGTCTTTGGCCTTTTTCTCCACTTTCTTCATCGGAACAGGAACCGAAATGTAGAAATGTGAACATTTTCCGGGGGAACCGGAACATTAGTCCCGGTTCGCGTCGATTCTCCGTGCCCGACCCTACTTTTCAGACCTGAAACGAACGGCGAGCGGGCTCGGACCGGCCGACGAACCCGTTTCGCCGGAAGCCGGTCGACGTGGATTCCGCGCTGGTGGACGAGGGCGTTTGAAATCTTAACCTTTTTTTTTTTTTGGTGGTGGTGGTGGTGGGGGGGGGGGGGGGTCGAAAAAAACCGCCACAATACATTCAACGGCGCCTCTGATCCGCGTGTCAAGACGGTGCGCTCAACGTGTCTACGTGTGCTTGTGTGTGTGTCAGTATCTCCACGAGAACGGCGTCGTGCATCGTGACCTGAAACCCGAGAACTTGCTCTACGCCGACCTCTCGCTCGACGCCCCGCTCAAGATCGGTGAGTGGCGCCTCCGCCGTCACCGTAACGACCGCATCCCGCGCCGACGCTCTGCCTGTGTTTTCCAGCCGACTTCGGGCTTTCCAAAATCATCGACGATCAGGTGACCATGAAAACCGTGTGCGGGACGCCGGGCTACTGTGGTGAGTCGGCACGCGGGCAGGACACGGCGCGCCCGCGGGTTTGCTCATTTGCTGTTCGCAATCTGAACCGTCGAGGAATTGGTACACGCTTGACACTTACGGGCGCACCCGTCGTAGGCGTGGCCCAATAGTTGAACAGTCGAACGTCGGGTCGGCGTCCGCGTTGTGACGTTTGTGCGTTTGCGTCGGGAGCTCCTGAGATTCTTCGGGGGAACGCGTACGGACCCGAAGTGGACATGTGGTCGGTCGGCGTCATCCTCTACATTCTGTGAGTTCACGCCAACGCGCGCGCACGGTCGCCACCGGCGGGCGGTGACGCGGAGCGGCTCGTTGCAGGCTGTGCGGGTTCGAGCCCTTCTTCGACGCTCGGGGGGACCAGTACATGTACACGCGCATCCTCAACTGCGACTACGAGTTCGTCTCGCCCTGGTGGGACGATGTCTCGCTCAACGCCAAGGACCTGGTCTGTCCGTCCTTCCGGCCGTCACGTCGTCGTCGTCGTCATCCGTCCCGCCGTCCGTCTTCCATCCCATCAATTCATCCGTCCATCACAAAACCAGCAGAGGGCAGCAAAGGCGCTGTGTGCGTGTCTCAGGTGAGCAAGCTGATCGTGTTGGACCCCAGCAAGCGCCTGAGCGTGCGCCAGGCCCTGCAGCACCCGTGGGTGCTGGGCAAGGCGGCGCGCTTCTCGCACATGGACACGGCGCACAGGAAGCTCCAAGAGTTCAACGCCAGACGCAAACTAAAGGTGAGCCCCGCCGGAAATGGCGCGTGCGGTGCCGCGTCACGTGACGGTCAACGGCCGCTGTCCCTGCGCCACGACAGGCGGCCGTGAAGGCGGTGGTGGCGACGGGTCGGATGCACGAGTCGTCTCGCCGTCGCGCCGACAGCTGCGAGATTCCCGCGTCGGGAACGTCGCGACAGAGCAGCAGCGTGCGGCGGGACGCGCCCCCCGAGACGGCCGAAGAAAAGGAGGCCGCGTCCTCGGAAAAACAAAGTGGCCCCTCCCCTTCTCCAGAACCGGACGCCGCCCCGAGCAGGCCGCCTTTGCGGGCCAAGTCGGCGGTGGCTCCGCCCAGGCCGCCCAAGAAGACCTGCTCGCTGGGGGTGCAGGCCGCGCCCGTGAGTCCGGACGCCCTGAGCAACGGCTTAACGGCGGGGGCGGAGCCTGCGGCCGAGACCGCCCGCCGCCAGTGAGCTCCCGGTGCGCAGAGACGCTAACGGTTGGCGACAAATAATCTTCCTGTAAATGTTGACAAATACTAACAACGCCTGACTTTTACTGACGAGTGCATGCCAGATAGAAACGGTGCACTAGCATGCGAGCTAATAATGCTCATGTCTGAAATGTTGTCAAGTCTGTTTACATTTTTTGTGTTCTTGCATAGCACGTTAGCATCCGCAGTTAGCAAGGCGGCTCGACGACAACCTTTGACGCTCGTCGACGACGGCCAAATGATTTTGTTTTTGTTTTTTTTTTCGTGGGAGCTGAAAACCCTCGACGAGGTTCCAGTTGCGGGTGCTAAACCGCAAGCAATTGCATTTTGGTTTTCTTTGTTTGCGAGGTGAGGCTCTTCTGTTTTATTAACATGGTAACCCTTTCTCACAATTGATTATGAATTGTCAATGATTATTTATGGGAAAAAAACTCAAGTGGACTAACAAAGCAAGCAAAGTCTTTTTGACCCGAACGAGTACGACTGGGACTGATGAGCGTTTTGGTCCAAAACAAAAAACGCAACTGCACGGGAAAGCGACGACAAGACGTAAACGGAAATCCGCCTTTGAGCAAGATTGAACGTCGTCATTTCCCAATAAATCCACTCACGTTCGGTCGCTTGTTTTAGCTTTGCTAGCCTATAATGCTAAGCTCCGCTAAATCGGCATCGAGGCTCAAGCGGGAATTTGAGGGGGCGGAGTCTCGCCCAACGCGTCGACAACTTCCTGGATGGGCGGGGCTTTGGTAAGTGACGTCATCGCCACCAGCCCCCAGTAAAGTTTCGGCTCTCAGGTCGGCCGTTGGAGGCGTCGCAATTAATCGACCACCGCGTCGCCTCGTGACGGTGAATACGTTTACGATTTCTTGAGTCGTCCAAGATCGCCCCAAAAAAAAAAGAACAGCAAACATCTTCTTCTACTTGGGGGGGGGGGGGACCCAAAAACAAAACACGACAACTATCTTTTTTTTTTATTTGAACAACGTGTACTTGACACGTGCTCAGTAGGCCAACCCTCAAACAAGATCATCTTGGTCATCTTCTTGTCCTCCGGCCGACGCCCGTTTTGTTTCCAAACCAGTAAAACAAAAAAAAAACAAAAAACTTGGCGAGTCCACATTTGCCAGGCAGGAATAAAATGAAAATGTGTTGGGATGGTGTCATTCTCTTGACGTCCAGGAGAGGGAGACCTTCACATAGTACGGATCCAGATCAATGATGGACGGTGGGCAGGCTTGAGGCGATGATCAATGATCTTTCTCAAAGGTCAAAGGTAATGTGACCTAAATGTTGGCCTCCAGGGCGCGAACTCTCGTCTTTCGCTTCACTTTGTTTGCTTGCTGACAAATGAAATTGTTCTACTTGTGGGAGACTTCAGTCACTCCTTTTTGGACTCGTTTTGTGTAACTTCATGAGAATAAAAAAGCGCAAACGAGCAGCTTAGTATTCGAGTCGTCGTCACCGTGGTAACAGCAGCGTCGTTGTTGTTGTTGTTGTCGTAAAATCATTTTTTCCAAGTTGGCTCCGAGGCAGGAACGAACGCGGAGCCGCTGCCAAATATTTTCCCTCCCCGCTCGCTCGCTCGCCCACGTAGACGCGGCAAAAACGCACGTTTCAGGTTTTGTCTCACGGTCGTCTGCAGTCAAAATATTTCATTTTCTTGTTGAGATGGGAGTCGCATTTCCTTGGCAGTGCGCGAGCGACTCAGGGCGACTTCGCACAAGTTTCTGCCAGTACTGTGCTGGAGTCCCGGCCCATTCCTCCTGACAGAAGAACTTCCCGAGCCGAGTCGGCTCTGTCGCCCGCCTTGCCCGAACACGCCGTTCCAAATTCCGATCGGGGCGCTTCGGGCCATTGGGAAGACCCGTTTGCGCCCGACTTTTGGCTTCCTGGCTGATGTTGACGTCAAGAGCTCCAAGTAATCTTCCGTCTCTTTTATGACGAGATGACCTCCGTGCTTCACAGTTGGGACGGTGTTCTCAGCTCTACGAGCTTCGCCCTTTCTTCCTGCAGCTGCGACGTTGGTCATTCGGGCCAAACAGCTTCGCTTCGGTTTGGTTTCTTCAGAAGTTAAGATCTTTCTCTGGTGTCATTTCACACACACACATATATATATATAGATGTATTTTTTTTGACTGATTAATGGCTTCGTTCTCGGTCAGCGGCCTTTCAGCCCACATCGCTGCAGGACTTGTTTGACTGTAGATGACGACGCTTTCTTGTCGACTCCATCCAGCATCTTCACAAGGTCTTTAGCTTTTGTTCTGGGGTTGATTCGCACATTTGGGACCAAAACTCTGGGACACAGAGCCCGCCTCCTCCCTGAGGGTTGCGATGGCTGGACGTGCCCGTAATGTTTATATTTCCATGGAATTGACATCTTGAAATTGCACCCGAGGATGAGCCGCGCTATGATTCATTCTCTGATTTCCTGGCCGATTTCTTTTGATTTTCTCCATGATTCTACACGAGGAAGCAACGTGGCCTTAAATACGTTCCCCGGTGGGCCATCAATGAAGTCACACGTTGTCAGTTAACCAATCAGGAGCTTCCAAAGCCACGACCTCATCAAATGGGTTCTTTAACGACATTGTACTTTTTGCGTGCGTAAACTTTTGTCCTTGAAGGAAATCATATCAGAAATTGTCTCTCTCCTCCTTATTGTGGCATTTGACAAAATGGAATCATTTTGGTGATCCCGACTGATCCGAAACAGGAAAAAAAACAAAAAATGAAACGTGTGTTTTTGCACAAAGTAGTGGAACTGTTTCACAGCTTCCTGTTGTTTGTGAGAAAACCCGAATGGGATGAGTGGCGCTTTCTTAAACGGGAGCCGCCCTGGGGGGGGGGTCTCAGAAGCCTTGCGAACGGGGGACACCTGCACATAAATCAGCCTCGTGAATTATTTGGAATAACGTAATGATTACACGTTTGTAGCGCTCGAGTGGGACGCTTGTGTGTGTCCTTCCGGCGTTCCCTTTTTGCATTCACGAAGGTTTTTATGGGAAGACTCAATCCTGCCTCGCTTCCCGACCAGACTCAAGAAGAATTGAAAGTCCGCCAGTGAGCGGAGCTAGTATGAATATTTTCCGACGAGGTTGTTTCCAGGAAGTGCAGTAAGACGCCTTCATTGGCCCCGCAAGATAACGTTGACCTGAAAGGAGGCCGAGGAGTACTCGTAGCCGCTTGAGGCGGCGCAACTGAGGCTTCCTTCTTCTCTCCCGCACGCAAAGTTTTCCACGTGCGCTCGGGCAAAAACGAGGAAGGGGAGGAAGGGAGGGAGGCGGGGAGGAAAGGAAAAGGGGGC
This sequence comes from Syngnathoides biaculeatus, assembly GCF_019802595.1. NCBI lineage: Eukaryota > Metazoa > Chordata > Actinopteri > Syngnathiformes > Syngnathidae > Syngnathoides > Syngnathoides biaculeatus. Next base: position 11,650,948 of record NC_084646.1, on the reverse strand, counting down.
AGGCGGGGCCAGAGGAGGCGAGGCGAGGCGAGGCGAGGCCGCTCCGGCGGCAGGCACACTCGAGGTGGTTGCCAGTCATGACTGCGGCGGGCGAGTCCAAGAGGGGCAAGATGGGCGCCGGGACCAAGGCGGCGCTGGTTCTGCTGGCCCTGTGGGCCGTCATCTCTCTGGTGGTCATCGTGGTCTGGTCCACGTCTCCCGACCTGAAGAGTTCGGCCCGGTGCCGCCAGGACCTGCGGGAGACCCGCGAGAAGAACTTGGGCGCCGAGGCGTTGTGGGCCCAAGACAGGGACGAGCTGGAGGAGCGGCTCAGGGTGGCCCGCGAACGCCACGAGCGCCAGGAGGCGGCGCTGGCCGCGCTGGCGCAGCGACTGCACGCCGCCAACCGGACCCTGGAGGAGTGCCGCGCGCACCAGGTACCCGCAACCGACGTTTGGCCGTGCGCCCTCCAAACGTGTGTTTTGCTCACTGTGTAACCTTCCTTCTTCCGCTTCAAATTTGACAGAAATGTATGAGAAGTGTCCAAAACCCCACAAATCCCACACGCGTGCTTGAGAATTCCGAGCTCCCGCTTGCTGCTTCTGGCCTGGAGCGTTTTTGAAGCCGGCCGCGCCTTCTCTCTGTCTATTTGCGTTGCTGCAGCGTTTGTGTTCAATCTGTCCTTTCAAGGGTCGCTAATTAGCATTAAGATAGCACTTTGTGTCGTTGCCTTGTGGTTAGGATTTGCCGTCGTTTTCCTTTGAGGTCCGTGGAATTTGTCATCGTGCCGCCCGTTAGGGATGCGCACGCCGTTTTGGAGTCTTTTATGGGCAATGCAAAATGTGCCTGGTCACGAAGGGCGAGCGTGTCGACGCCGAGGGAAGAAAAATGAATTTCGTCATGCGTCCATTTCGGAGTGAGGCAGCAACATGACAAAATGGGGGGAAAAGTCCAGCGCTGGGAATTCTTTCCGTGCTTCGTGTGTGTGCGTGCGTGCGTGCGCGTGTCGTTCACCTTGGATTTGTCGACAGCTGCTGGAATGCGTTGCGGTGAGTCTCCGCCTCCATTTTTGAGCTCGATCGTGTCGGCGGGCCGCCATTTGCAAATGTTCCGCTTGCAAGTTGTTGCTCCATTTCTGAAAGTTGCATTTTCAACGGGTTGGCCTGAAAAAATGGTGCTCAAAACCATTGAGGATCATTTTGGAATCACAGACATATTTGTTCTTCTTAGCCGCTCATCCTCACGAGGGCAGGAGGCGGGCGGGGTACCCCCAGAACCGGTCGCCAGCCGACGACAGACGACAGGCGCACTCACAATCCTGCCTCGGGGCAATTTAGAGTGTCCAATTTTTGGGATGTGGGAGGAAAGCGGAGTTCCCACCCGGAGAAAAGCCTCGCAGGCACGGGGAGAACGTGCAAGCTCCGCGCGGGCGGGTCCGGGATCGAGCCCGGGACCACGGAACTGTGAGACCAACGCTTTCCAGCTCCTCCACCGTGCCGCCCTCAGGGTTTAGGGTTAGGGTTGTTATTTTGATTATTATTATTCTTTCCACAACTAATCGACCCTTTAGACATTCCGAAGTGTCCCCCGTGCGCTAACCATGACGCCACGTCGAGCCGACGGCAAATGTGGCTTCGTGCGACGAGCGGGTCGGCCTCCCGTGGAAGGCGCGAGCGTCGGCCGTTTGACGGACGACGTGAGAAATTGGAGTTGAGTTTCATCAAATGAAAATGAGCCGTCCTCCATTTGTCTATTTATTTGAGACTGAGGCCACGCCCCCTCTGTTGCTTTTACCCAAATTGGGCCCCCCCCTGGTAAATAAACGAAGGCGCGATGCAACTTTTCCAGCCTTCAACGTGTTGCTCGGAATAAGTGAGTGTTTGTGCCGCATACGGGCCGGCGTGGTGACTCAACGGCCCCCCCCCCCCCCCTTCCTGCTCAGCCTCCCTTTCCTTCCTGCTTTTCCACCTCCCACAATGCACCAGGAATGTTCATCTTGGCAGGCGCGTGCTAAGCTAGCGTTAGCTGCAGAGGAGCACGGGACGTCTTGTTATTGTTTTTCGATAAGATCCCGTTGTCACGGTAACCTAGTAACAGCCATTTCTATAAATGGAAACTTTCCCACCCGGGCGCCATCTGCTTTTACTCAAGGCCGGCCCGGACGGAAGGATCGGGAGCGCGCACTCAGTCGAGCAGCCGTCAAAACCGGAACCGGCCCGTTTCGGAGTCCGGTGGACGAGAGCCACGACGTACGGTGAAAGAGACAACATAGCTCAGTGCTGACGCGCTGCAGCCGGCATGTTTCAAACTGCTTTTGCGCATTCACGGAACTGCAGATATTTGTCACTGTACTTGTATCGCTGAATATTTGATCGATTGCGGGATTTCCAGACGGGTCGTTGCTGCGCAATCCGCCAAAGACGGAGATAGTCCCGAGTTTGCGACCATGTCGCACTTCATCAGAGGAGCTGAAGTCCAACTGGCTGCAAGTCAAGATCGTCAGCTAATTGAATGGAGCCTATCATCACCAGTTAGAAGGAATCCATTGCAGGTGGTTTGGATAGAGGCAGGACGGCTTAGGTCAGCTGTGGTCACTGGTACTCTTTCGGTCACTTTATCGAACGAGCCCCCCAAAAGTTCAGGAAACTCAAACAAATTCTTCGGCGATTGCCTCAAGTGAAGCCGTCGCCAACGCCGGTTAGCAGCTGGCCATCCGTACGTCCTCGTTGGCTCGACGGCCCCGCCCTCTGGCGGGATGCACGCATTCAACAGTGAGGACAACAATAACATCAGCGCCTCACGTTCACGTATGATGGCGCGACAGTACAAGCGTTGCACTTTCACGTTGATACAACAAGAAATATTTGCAAGCTACTTTGCGGATTTTCTCATTGGTGAGGGTGGCCTGCATTGTCACACCCACGACAAACGAGACATACAGGAAGTATTCACCAAAGTGGACTCTGTGTGTGTGTGTGTGTGTGGTGTGTGTGTGTGTAGGCGGTCCTTATGGCCAACATCAGCGTGCTGCAGGAGGAGGCGGAGCTTATGCAGCAGACTCAGCTCAACCTGACCAATCGGCTGAAGCTTCAAGAAGGTAAGATGGCTGACGGGAAGGCGTCGCAGCTCGCTGCGGTGGTGACGCTGTCATTTGCCTCCAGACCACGTGGAGGTGCTGGAGCACAACTTGACTCAGAGCGGCCACCGGGCGGCGGCCTGCTCCAGCCTGAAGGCGGCCGCCGACAACCGCGCAGACGCCGCGCAGACTCAGACCCGCGCCTGCGAGGCCGACCGCGACTTCCTGCGCAAACAGCTGTGAGTTTGGAGCCGGGTCAGGAAAGCCGGGAAGGTTCCGAGCCCGCGTTTTTGACACGGATTTAGGTAGCGAAACCTTTCAAAGGTGGGGTAGAGCTAGGAATATTTCGCGTTGGGGGAGGGGCAGGCCTTCAGGAGGCAGATTTATGAGGGCCCGCAATTTGGTGTCACATGGCAGCGTGCCCACACAAACGTGACATGTTGCCGTGGCAACACACAACAGCTAGCGCGTGTCACGGAATATTCCGAAATGTCAACATTGTAACGTGTGTGTGTGTGTGTGTGTGTGTGTGTATACACGTAGCGTGAAGTGTCAAGAAGCCCAGCCAGAAAGTGCGAAGCCTCCACACAGCCACCGGGACCCGGCGCCTCCCGGGTCGAGGTCCGGCGGGCTCTCGGCTGCGCCCGGCGTGGTTGCGCTGGCGTTCTGGGCCCGCCTCGTCGTCTCCTGAGTGAGTGGCAGCTGGTCCCGCCCCGATGATGTCATCACCGCCGCGACGTCTTCCTAATGAAGTGACCTGGGTGTGGCCACGTGTGTGCAGGGGGAACCTGACGAGGGGCAACGGCCGCACAACCGCAAGCAAGCACTGAAGTCCGGGGGGGCCGTAGGGACTACGACTGCTGTACAAACACACACACACACACACACACTGCTGTTTCGCTCAGCTGCAGACAACTTTGCTGTCACCAGACGTCGCTATTTATCGGACAAATGCAATACATGCTAGTTAGCATACTAAAGACTGTATACGGGAACTGGACTAGCTGCGACCTGGACTGGACTCGTCTCAAGTTTCTGAATGTCACCGTTCGGAACTCCTCTTCGAAACATTGAAATCGACTCGGAATCCGATGTACGAACACGTCATGCGCCGCATCAGGCCAGCTCACCGATGTGGCGACATGGCGGCCATGTTGGTGGGGGCAAGCTTCCCACCTTAGGCAACGCGTGGACTTAAGAACGAAGTCATGACTTGCTCAATTCCTCAACCATTTTAATGTGGGTTTTCGTTTTGTTTTTGTTTTTTTTTTTTGTTTGTTTTGGCATCGCCATAGTGTGTGCCACCCAAATTATTTTCTCCGCGGGAAATGTTAGTTGCAGTTCCCCTGTCGTAATTTTACGGCGTTGTACACAATGCGGCATCGTGATTTTCCTCTTTCCCTTTTCTTGCCATCCGCTCTGACGACTTTGACCCTCCTAGCTTAGGTCAAAACGGGCGCGTCGTCCGTCTGCCTGTCGATATCGAGGAGCGTCTCTGCGGCTTCATCCGGGATTGCGGTTTGGCGTGGAGATAAAAAGCAGCACGATTTGGTTAATGTCGCTCGTATGCGAGTTGGATCGCAAAATGTCCGGCAAAAGGGAAATGATGGGAAATGGTTGCGTGCGGCACAGCTGCGGTCAGCCTGATAGCTCTTCAAACGCGTTTCGTTGACGCTATTTTGTCCAAGTCGACTTGAGCGTGCCCGATGACGATGACGACCGTTAAGACCCACGTTTGCAGACTTGACCGGGACTAACCGACGAGGTGACACTTGAAGTAGCAACGTGACGACAGGCCGCCGTCTTTGCGGCCCATTTCGTTGCTCTTCTCGCCGGGAATTTAGCATTTGCAGCATTCCAGTGCCGAGGGCGAGTTCCGAGCATCACGCGTCCGCTTTGACCCTCTCGAAATTAGTCAGCCAGTGGAAAAAAGGGCTTCCCCGAGCCGCAGACCAACGGAAAGGGTCGAGGTTCCTTCGTTTCTTTCCCTCCCCAAAAAGAAAAGTCCATTTCTCTGGAATCGTGGCCGTTTTGCAGGCTCTCGTCACGCTACCGGCCAAGGACCACGCGGGGCTCCCATTCCGAAGCAAACTTTGACGCGCAACGACGACTTTCCCACTGTGGGCCGAGCCATTCGGTCGCCCCGGTGGCCACGCCGAGTACTACTAAACGCTAACAAGTGTAACTCGTGTCTTTTTCTTTCGCTTTCAAGACTGACATCTTTTTATGCTCCATTCACAAAAGAACTTTATCTCCTGCTTTCCCACCATGCACTGGGCCCGATGCTTTTCATGGGAAAGGAATTGAGTCCGCTTGCACCGCTTGAAGCGCTTTAGAGGCACTCACCCATTTCACGCGCGCGGCGACACTTGCGCAGCGGGCGGGCGGATCGGAAGCGCCGACTCTTCGCTGGAGCCGCGCCCCCCCCCCCCCCGGGTCGCGCTGTGATTAGCGATGAGTGTACATCCGTGATCATATCGCAACTCAAACACGATGCTGGGAAATAAAGATTACGCGTGTTTTAACGCCTTCTGTCTCCTCAATTGGTGGCCACGAAGGGGGCGCGGCCACCGGCCTTTCGTCACTTATCGCTTGAGCTAATCTGTGCTAGCGTGTCTGATTGGCGAGCGATGGTCTAAAGTAACGGAAATGGTCTCCGCTCTGAGGTAATGGGCCACCACGCGCCTGACGGCGTGACAAACGACGGAGCCGTCGGCAGCTTCGGCGCCTCTGTTGAAGTCGGCCGTCCTCGTTCCGGGACGTTTCGACGTGATCGGACGGCGCTGCCGTGGTCCTGCCGGTCCCGGCCCTGGCCGCGCAGGTCCCCTACACACCTGCGCCTCGTCGGTGATAATGAACCCCACCGCTTCTAGGACCCAGCGGACGGTCTGCCTTTGCCAGATCGTTGCCATCCATGTTACCGTGTGATCGTCTGGATTCGGGCCAGGAGAAGTCATCCGGAGGTAGCCGACCGTTGAAAACCACCTCAGGTGCGAATCGTTATTCAAAGCACTCGGCTCTGTCCGATTTTATTTCCAAGGGTCTTCGTTTACTGCCTTTGTCGTATTTAGATTCTTTTTTTTTAGGGGGGGGTCCAAATAGGTTCCAGCGTCTACGCGTCGCCATGAAAATAAAAGTTTGCGACCGGTTCCGGGTGGCTCTTTCCCCGCCTCTCTACCAGATATTGGGCTGGGATGGGCGGTTCGGAGGACGCGTGAACAGCCTTTCGGATTGATCCAATTTGGAGGGGGGGGAGGGGGGGCGGATACGTCACGTGATTCCTGAAATGGTGTCGCCGTGTTTAATTATGACCAGCAGGTGGCGGCGAATCACACATTATTTCATTATTACTGATGGTTAATAGTTGGGACTTTGTCAAGCGAGATCTTAATAGCACCAAACCTGTATTTTATTTGAATAAAACTAAAACTTTTAGTTTTATTCAAATAAAATACAGGTTGGTGTTATTAACACTTGAAAAAAAATAAAACGACCCATTTGAAAGAAACGTGCTGTCATTGGTTGCGCCCCCCCCCCCACGTCCTTCGTGCATCTTCGGCTCTCTCCGGTAAAAACCGAGCTGCAAAAATCATTTGTGGGGAAAAAAAAAAAAAAAAAAAAAAAAAAAAAGGGCCTCGCTTCGTGTTCTCCTCGCATCTGTTCGAGCCCGCTCCAAACGGCTCCAGCCCGAGTTGACCGGATCCTTCGCCCCCCCCCCCCCCGTGCCTCGCCCCTCCCTCACCGGCGCTCCCCGCATCTTCTTCTTCTTCGTCGTCGGCGTCTGCGGCGGCCTGTGCGCGATTCTTGTTTTTTTTTTTTTTTTCTCCCTCTCTGTCGTTGTTGCGCTGCAGACGACAAGAACGCACCAAGACGATCATCTCAAGGTCTTCCTCGTTCGATTTCTTCGCCGTTCTTTCATTTGCATTTCCGTATGCATGCACGGAAGGGGGGCTGTTGTTGCGCAAGATGGAGGAATGACGATGATGATGATGAGAGATGGAAGGATGAAGGCAGGTGCATGGAAAATGGACGCCGCACAAAGGAGGAAAAGAAACGAAAGGATGAGCCAGGAGAGAAAGATTCTTCCACCATTTGTTTATGAGATGATATTCTATGACGGGAGGGAAGTCTTTGTGTCTAAAAAGCCTTTTTCAGTCTAACCTCGTGCATGACCTTTGCGGCTTCCTCAGGGGTGTGACGATGACGATGATGATGGTGGTGGTGAGGATACTCTGTGATGTATTTTTCTCTATTTTGTCTCTTTATTAACACTTCACATGGAAGAAAAACAAACGATAAAGGCAGATCACAGAGAGAGGGGGCGTGGCCTACGTACGGACGCAGGCTTTCATTTTCTGCGCTCTGCATTTTGCAACACACGGTCAAGCTAGGCTAACTGCTAATTAGCACGGCGAGCGAGCCGCGCGGCTGCGTGCTAATGGGCGCTAAAATCGGCCTGCGGGATGCGGTTGACGCGGCAACCGGTCCGTCTCGGAAGGACATCTCATGTGGGCGGAGTCAAAGATGCGCTTCGCTTCTGAATGGAGACGACGGTGACGGCGATGCTCGCCGTCAGCAAGCCGCCGCGTCCGGTCTGGTCGCACGTTGCCGTAGCGACCGCAGCCGCGCGTGTGTGTGATTATCGACGTTTCCGTCAGCTGCCGTGTTTCATAACAAAATCTTTTGTAGTCATCGAGCGCCTTTGACGTGCTCTTCCCTCAAACCAAAAACAACAAACGGGGACGCGATGCCGTTCTGCAGTTCGAGGGTCTTTGTTTTCACCCGGGAAACCGAATCCATCTAAAGCGAACGCCGGACCGGTGTAAGACTATCGAAGCCCAAAGCGGAGCAGAGAAACCAGGCTTTGTTGGAATGCAGGAGCACGACGACGGTCGCTGGGGAGAGCCAAACGGCTGAAAAGAAGGATGCAGAAGGATGAGAGCTCAAAGAAGCGCAATCGTACTAAATCAAATCGACGCATAACTAAGCTAGAAAGATAGAAAATATCAACTATCCACGTCAATTCAAGTTCTCTCCACAGCCGTTGGCAGCTGTCAGGATTTGGTCACTTCCTGTGAAATCCCCCCCCGGTCCCCCGTCCCACCTTTGGCACCAATAATATGCCGACAACATCAAAGCGCTTTCAAGGTGAAAAATGTCCAAGTGGAAGGCCAGAAAAGGTGAACTCCTCCCCGTGTCTCCCCCAGGGGGCGCCCCCCTCTTCTCCGGCGTGATCATGGCCAACGCGGTGGCGTCCTACGAGCAGCTGGCCCACCAGGTGGCGGCGCTGCGCAAGGAAAACTCCCACCTGAGGAGGGAGCTAGAGGACAACTCCAACCACCTTTGCAAGCTGGAGAACGAGACCTTCGGCATGAAGGTAAGCTCGCTCGCTCGCTCGCTCGCTACGTGGCGATGATACGTTTGCCGTCTCCTGTCAGTCATGTTGTCGTTGTTGTTGTGGCGACCACACAGGAAGTGTTGAAGCAGCTGCAGTGTAAACTGGAACAGGAGGCCGGGACTTTGGCGTCGTCGGGACGCAGCGACGTCCTCCACCAACTCCAAGGTTTCTCACGTCCGATCTGCTGTCACCGTGAGAACAGGAACACGCGGGACTAGAAAGACCAGTTAGAAAATGGCGCAGACGCTTATCTCGACTTTTTCTACATGCTCAGCCTCCAAGTCAAGTCCTGTTCCTCGTTTGGGAATCCCCAAAACGGGCCCGGGACACTTGACTGGAGTTCTTCCCTTACGGGGGAGCTCACTGTGCAAAGAGGCGACTTGACCTCGACGTGACCTTCGTTCACCGCACCCTCACCTCCGCTCCCGATCGGTTCCAGACGCACCCGAACGTCGGACAGACAAAACAATTCACTTTTTGCCCAAGTTAGCACACTTTGAAGTTTTTCAATGCATGAGAAGGCCTGACGTGGCTCTTTGGCACCTTTTGTCAGCCTCTCGCGTCGAGTTTTCGCCTTCTGTGCAACTGACACGCAACCAAAGACGACTCAACGGCGCAATGCTAACATATATGTACTGCTAGCTTAACGCAGCAAGACCTTGATCAGATGCTATAGAACGGGGGCTCGGGCTGTCGATGACCAACGGCAATCTGTTGCAGAGCTGCACGTGGATCTGACCAACTACTACGAGCTGAAGCATCAAGGTCGCCAAGGTCATCCCTCGCGTCCGACGGCGGCCAATCAGGGAGGTCCGACGGAGCCGCCCTCGGCCTCCCGCCCCCCCGCCTCCTCCTCTTCGGCCGGCGCCGTCTTGTCGCCGCATCACTTCCTGGACGGGGCCCCGCCCAAAACGGCCGTCGTCACCGGGGCGGACGGACGCCTGGGCGACCATCACGTGGACGAACTCTACAAGGAAAGGTCAGCCGCCGTCCATTTCTCCGAGTCTGTCTTTGTTTTGGTTTTGGTTTTTCCCTTTGGCGGCTTCGCTAGACGAGAACGCCCACCGGAAAAAAAAACGTCCTTTGCACAAGCGCGGCCGGTTTTGCTGCTGTTAAGATTTTCATTGATGATTCGCGGACCGGTCGTTGCTATTCTGTTTGGTTTAAATTGGAGAAGACTAAAGCGGCTGGAAAGCGTTGGCCTCACGGTTCCGAGGACCCGGGTTCAATCCCGGCCCTCCCGGTGTGGAGTTTGCATGTTCTCCCCCGTGCCTGCGTGTGGGCGCTTCACGCTAACCACGGTTTTGTCCCACTGCAGAAACCAACTTTTGGGTGAAATTGACCGCGAGGAGCGAGAGCGCTGTTGGTACTTCAGCCAGCTGGAGGCGCTGTCGCAGAAGCTCACACGGCTGCCTCGCATCGACACGGTGACGTCTCCCGAGCAACCGCACTCGTACGCACCAACACCAACACACGTGAGGAAGGGCGTGACGTCTTATTTTGCACCAACCGCAACAGTTTTGCCCAAAGGGCGGGATGGATTGGGAGCGGGGGGGGGACAGGGCCAACGACCTCACAGGAATCAGCACCGGAGTTTGCCCCGTCGCGGCACCAAAGACTGTTACTCGGTGAGCTTCCTTCCAAGGCGACGTCCTCTCATTGTTTGGATGGGAAGCACGTCGATAATAAATGAAAACTCAGACGGGCACGTCCAACGTCCAGTCATTCACGGCTCAACAGAATCCACGCCGATACACAAACGCTGCGCAAAACAAGTCGACGGGAAGTACTTGAGAATCAGGTCTTGTTACACGAGTGTCGTTCGTGTTTGCTGCAGTTTTCGCTGCAGATGGACTTCATCCGCCAGCAGCTGGAGTTCGAAGTTCAGCAGGTGCGCTCAGTCATGGAGGAACGCTTCGGGAGCAGCGAGGAGATGATACGCCGCACGCAGGTAGCTAGCTGAGCGCAAAGGTCGCGCGACCCACCCGCTCATATCAACGCGCGACAGTTTGCGCATTTGTTGCAGATGCGTGTTGCTCGTTTGGAGCACCTGGAGAAAGAACTGCAGGAGACCCAAGGGAGTCAAGAGAGCCAACTGCAGGTCTCGCATGCACACTCGACACACAAAAACTTCATTGTGCGTGGCTGAAAGTGGAGAACACGGAGAAGAAGCTCGCTGTGGTGTAGTATTAAAAAGCGTCGTAGAACATGTAACGATAGAAAAGCAACACTCTTAAGTGTACTCATACCTTGAGGACTGACAATAGAGTCAGCAGAGGCGGTCCAGGGCCGAATGGTTGGGGTGAGCTTCCCCTAACCTCACACAAGCGCCTGCCACTGCTATAAAATCAGAGTGGTAGGCGGTGTGAGTTGAAGACTGAAGTGGAACGCGAGAGATGGAGGGGAATCCAGACTAGTAGGAGACGAGCCCAGTCTTTTGTTACAAAGTAACGCTGTTGTAACATGTGCAGAGCGTGGTTTGGCATAGCAGGGCCGTTCGGTTGCTTG